>NC_056624.2:155633005-155888005 GCF_002870075.4 Lactuca sativa
TCACGCTAAACCAAAACCAGGAAGAAACGCAATCAATAATTAGGGTTTAACACAAACCCATGGTCTAGTCCATTTCTTATCATGATGAGAGAAAAAGACCATTTTGCCCTTTATATACAAGCCAAACTAAACTAATCTGAAAATCGCTAATGGCCCAAGGCCTAAAATCGATCCATTGGGTTTCTGCTGAGAAGGCCTGGCGTTCCACCCTATGACGCCTGGTGTCTGAATGTTGGGCGTTCCCATGCAAATGCTTGGTGTTTGCTCGCTGATTACCCACTTCCAAACCAATGTATCAAGGGCTTAAGATCTCATGTCCAAACTTCCGGTCAAATCATAATGAAATGTCTAAAGCCATAAAGTTGCAAACCTTCTGGCCATGCATGCTTACAATGAGCCCAACACCAAGATCCTAACTCAAGCCCAACTTTATGACTCCAAAAATCTTGCATGAAAGATTATGAAGACCTAAGATTGCATTTTTATTAATTTAGACTCACTATTATGCTTGAAGGGACAATCCGAACCTCTGTAGAATTCCAAACTCACCAAGATCAAGTCTTTGGGGCCAAAAAGAACATAAACTAGCCCTAAATTAAGATCTAACAAATGAGACATCAAGATCTGAACTTTATACCTCAAAATGATGCTCCAAGATGTCAAGAGTCCATATTCACAAGCTAGAGAGTAACCACAATACTCCAAAGATCTTCCTTCTCTTATCAAGAACACTAAATGATACCAAAAAGATGAACAAAGGCTTCAAACTCTCTTACACACTTAGGGTTTTTGAAATGAGGATGGTGGGTGGAGTGGTGAAGGGTTTTGAGGCCATAATGTTCTTTAAATAGGGTGTAAACCCTAAAAATTAGGGTTTGGTCTCTGCATGCAAACATGTGGCGTCCATCATAGAACACATGACGTTTGAACGCCTAGTGTCCTATGTCAAACGCCCGACGTTTGGACCAAAGTGCCATAAATTAGCACAGCAAAGCGTACTCAGCAGAAAGTCAAAAGTCTCAAAAAGCTCTTAATTGGTTAAGTCAAGTTGTCTAAAAAATATATCTGATCCCAAGGAAAGGTCTAAAAAATAAAGTTGCCAACTTTACTCTCTTACATGCCTTAATGGGACTCAACACCTAAAAAGGAGCTTAATAAGGGTCTTAATACTTGCATGAACCAAAATCTAATTTCCATAAAAACCCGAACTGACACTTTACCGGTATGCCCCTTGGCTCTAAAACACAAATCGAACTCCCGGATCATCTAAATTACATTACCCACACCCAGATGGGACTAAATCTCTTTTTTCCCAAATGCCCTAAGCCTGATGATAACTGATCTTCGGGCCACAACCCCGAATTAGGAAATGATTTGGAACTGGGTGTTACATGATAAATCTTATGTATAGGCTCATAATAATGACTTATAACTATAAATATAAGTTACACTAAAAAAGATAGAGTGTAGTTTAACTTAAAGAGCTTTTAAGCAGAATCCAGGAAATTACGCAGGCAGAATCTCCAACAGGAAAGCTTCTATTGATGGATTTTTAGACTTCCCGAGACTCGACTAGAATATTCCTAAAAGATGGGAAAAACTAGATTGAAAGTTTCAGAGGTTTTGAGAGAGAATGGTTGAGGATTTGTGAGGAAATGAACAAGGAACGAAGGGTATATATAGGCTCAGCAGGGATATGTGCCGCGCAAGGCATGTGTGCATCGCACACATCAATCTTATTGGCTCGATCTCTTGCCTGCCACATGTCGTCGCCTGGTTAGTCTATATTGTATCCTTCTAGAAGGTGTCATGTGTCACCATCCTATGGTGCCACGTGTCAAGATTTTGTGGAGCCACGTTGATGTGTGTCTCGGAGAAAGGTGGTTCACAACCATGCCACGTGGCACCCTCTCTCGCGGTACCACGTCATTAGCACGTGTGGCGCACTTGCACATACGAATTTCTAGATTTTCGAATTGACGTATTTTCTTCATATGAGCTCCATTTTCAATATTTTTATATTTTCGGAAAGCTCTCGACGAGATCTACAACTTTTCTTTAGGTCCCAACAACTATTTCTCACTTTATCAAAAATTTGTATTTTTGATAGGCTTAGACTGTTAGAAATCGCTGCTAAAATTATAACTCCTACATGTGGACTCTATTATTGATGTTCTTTATATCGTCGGACTCCTATTAACGAGATCTTCAATTCTCGTGCAGATTGTTTAGACTAACAATTAACCGATCTTAAATTCGATTTCTGTGTCGCACACTACTATACCCAGTTGCATAAAAACTTCGACAAATCATATATTTTCCATACGGAGTCGGATTTGGACGTTCTCTATATGTACTAAATCATTGTCATATATACTACGACTTTGGTCAAGATTATAAATAACCTTCAATCAAAAAATTAATTTTTAATGTTTGATGCATCTTAATTGTCTAGCACAAATCTATGGGTGTTACAAATATAGTAATGTAATCAAACACAATTAAACATATATGAACATATAAGGAACTTCTATGAGTGAACATAAACGAAAGTAAATAAACAACATAAACGAACGTTCATGAAGATAATTCAACGAACAAGACCATTGTTTATGTTCGTTCGTTTAGTTAAACGAACGAGAATTTGTGTTCATATTTGTTCATTTATTAAATAAACGAACATAAACGAATTTTCCGCCGAACGTTTCACGAACAGTTCATTGAGCGTTCAGTTCGTTTACAGCAATACTCTCACACCACACTACAAACCAATAATCAAATGCCTAGTCAATCGATGTTTTTCAGCATAAAGACTCACACTATCATTAGTATAATTCAAAGCCTTAACCAATTACACATGAGTAAAAATTCTAAAAGTTCAAACCAATTACACATGAGTAAAAATTCTAAAAATTCAATATGTTCTAGAAATTACTCTTACATATGACTACAAACCAATAACCAAACACATGACGTAACACAAATAGATTCATTAATAAAATTTGTTTATTTGTTATCAAAACAAAAGCAAAATTGAAATTCAGTATGCAAATAGCTTCTTAGTTCTTACGTATAACTCACAACCACAATGATATAAAAAGACAACACAATACTCGAAACAAAAATCTAAAATAGACAAACTTTATTACATAGATGAGAGAATACAATACATATAAAGAGTTAAATCAGAAGATGATACATTCTTGGTTTAAATACTCAAAACAAAAAATAAGAGGCATACAACATGATTAAAATGGAGTCGCTCATCCCATTGCGACCATTGCTTCTTTGTCTTTAGTTGATTGATTTTTACTCTTGGTGTTTTAAATTTAAGAAGATTCATTTTCCATTCTGTTCAAACCAATTCTTATCACAGATGCATGCACTTTAGCCGTTTCAATACGTATATGAAAACTCCATGTGAACAATTGGCATTAATTTGGATCCCCAAAACTAGTTGGGCCATGAATGGTCCCCCAAATTTCCCCTTTTACCGGCCGATCCTAATTTTTATATAAACATTATATCTAATCAAATCTACGTAATTGTATTTAACATCATAACGTCACATAAAATAAGATAAATATTGAATACAATATAAGAACTATAATATATTTATAATACATTTACAAATAAGATAAATAATTATTATCAATCTTTGTTTTTTCATCTTTAATGAACAAAAACATATAAATACATTTAGAATTAAGATAAAGAATTATTGTCAATCTTTATCTTTTCATCTTTCAAAAACAAAAACATAAATATACTAGAGTCACCAAATTGATTTTTATCTTGTCTTTTGGTCCTCTTTCATTATCTATTGGTCTTAAACAACTAAAAAGTATGAAAAGACAACAAATGGAACAAAAATACTAATAGTTATAGAATAGTATCGATAAAATTAAAATAAGAAAAATATATGTTATAAAATTCAAAGGTATTAAACAATATATAATGTAACATATATTTTTTAAAAATATATCTATGTTGATTTCAAATTAAAAAATAAACATTTTTAACCTTTAAAGTTGCTAAATAATAAACAAGTATAGAAAATGAAAAAGAAAATATGACTAAAGTATGAATGATTGGATATCATGGTTCGTAATTGTAACATCCGCATAATTTCCAATTTCGCTAGATTATTTGTAAGTTAAGTTACGCTTATTTTATTTAAGTGTAACTTTTAATTATAGTCATAAATCGTTATTATGCACATATAATTAAGATTTATCAGTGATTCAAAGTCATTATATTGATTGATTTACTTATACTACCTTACCTCCCATATGATCCTACATGGTTATTCCTTACTTGATAGATCTTGATGTAGACATTGAGATTATTGAGAAATCTAGACTATAATTATTATACTCGCTAGGAATATGAAACTAGATTAATGCTTAGTGCTTTATACGTCCAGGTCTCTTTGGAAGTGCAAAGCGTAGTGCTGCCGAAATCGACAGTCATCCATTTTTTCCCAAGTGAGTGCATAGTCCCTTTAATGAACACGATTTATACAAGTATAAAGTGTTAAATAATTATTGGTGGTCGTATGTGAATTATATGCTTATTTCATGGATTATATGTAAAGATATGTATATGTGTGTGTATGTGTGTGTGTGTCTCTATATATATATATATATATATATATATATATATATATATATATATATATATATATATATATATATATATATATATATATATATATATATATCATGTTATGTGCGAACCAAATAGGATTCTATTTTATGTTAGGATAAATAGATAACCCTATATAATAATATTAGATAGAGCATTGTTAAGAAGATAAATGAACAATAATACATAATACTATGTAAGGAATATATATATATATATATATATATATATATATATATATATATATATATATATATATATATATATATATATATATATATATATATATATATATATATATATATATGAATGCACCAGGCAAGGAAGCCCCTAGCTGAGTAGTCAAGCTTTTTTTAACTGTTCATCAGGACAAATAATTTATCCCTGATAATCTGAGGATTGATAGGAATGGATATGTGAGAATGTAAGCCTATATGGTTATTGTATGGTAAAAGTTGATTTTGCAGGTATGACAATTAAGTACTATTATCATAATAATATTGTAGGATTGAAATCCCTATGCATCTCACCTGACCTACTCAATTTATATGCATCACACATATCAAGACTTAAGCTAGTGGAACTTGATTAGGACACTGAGTGATTACGAGACAAACTACAATAATATTCAAGACCATAAACTCTTTACATTGTAACTTATGTATATGTATTGATTATGACATCCTTAGGTTTTAATATTTTGGAATCAAACATTTTTAATCAGAATGATCTTTTGTACTCGGATTTTCCACAAATATAAATAAATGATTTTTAAAGCGTAAAGAAAAGTTTTAATTGGTTTTGAAAATTAGAAGAGGCCACATTTTGTATCATAGCATTAGTTTAGCAAACTAGGAATAATGATTTATTTCTAGACTTAAACTTATAATAATAAGCGATGATGGTGAATAGGTATCTAGAGCGTCCTAGGTTGTATACCTAAATAAACATAGACACTAGAATAATTTTGGGTAAAAGCCTTAAATAACATTAGGTGCTAAATAAAAATTTATATAGTATAACGTAGATTAAATACCTTGCTATAATATGCCCTAGCATACTTTAGGAAGATGCCTTATATGCTAACTGGTATGTAACAGAGCATGCCTTAGGTGCTTACCTAGATTGCTATTATTAGAAAAGTTAAGGTCTATTTCCAACCTAGAACCAGGAAACTTATGTGTTTAGGATTCTAAATGTATCATTACTGTATTAGACCTGGCGTGTAACGTTTCAGAGTGATAAGAAGGACTTATGTGTCTAAAACATAAATAAACCTTACCTATCATAATAAACTCACATCTTGGTACACTAATAACTTGTTCCCGAGTGGTACTTAAGAACGGAGACAGAAGGATTTGGAGGTGAGGTGAGGGATGTGGACGGAAAACCTTGTTCCCGGGTTTAAATTGTGGAAGGAAACTGAGGGGATGTGAAGGATTTTGAAGCCCCATTTTCCTTCCAAAATTTCCTCCCAATTTGAGCGGATTCGGGAAGAAAACTGGAAGGATACATACATTGTAAATATTACGGACCATTATTGTCACACCCCCGAACCAGGCGGCGGAAACGTTCGGGGGCTGTCGTGACTCAATTGAATACCATAACATTGAATATATATGAAACGTAACAACATTCGTCACCATGCATTAGTATAGTACAACCAGTAGAGTTTACATGAAGTACATTGTTTAAACATTACATTCCCAAAATAAATTGTTCGGTTCGTTACTAAGTAAACTGCAAGCCATCACTGAGTACGATTTCCTTAGAGTCACTGGTTCCCTGAGAATACAAGTATTTTGAAAAACGTCAACATGTGAAATGTTGGTGAGTTCATAAGCAGTATTTGAAAAAAAACAATGTTTCGTATCGTTTGAAAACCACCAGAAAATCCGATATTTTCTGAAAAGAAAAGCTTTTGGAAACGTTTGTGAAGATCCATAGGTATGCTTGTTTGTTTCTATACTTGTAAAAAATATTGTTCATTAAAGTTGTATGCATGTTGAATCTGTATGTATTGAAAAACCCTAGGAAAACCCGATGTTTTCCTAGTTCCTTGAATTCCATGAAGTTACATTGAAACCATTGCATAGCGTGTAGTGTCAGTCCCAGGCGACGTTGGATTATTTTTTAGCATGATTAATTGCTACAAACACGCATTACACAAACGACCAGTTTATAGCTATACTAACGATCCCGTAGGCGTCGTCCGTACTAATCACGTTATCCAACCGCTCTGACTATGTGTAGTCCCACATCCGAAGAGAAAGAGGACACGAAGGCCCCGATGACTCCTTTAACCGGTTGGGGATAAAAAATGTACGAGGGGTCCCAGACCCGCCTCGCATGAAATGTCGACTTTACTAGCAATACCAAAGGACCCTTGGGGACCAGTAGTATACAAGCCATTGAAAGTCCTTTTACGTTGTGTTAGATCGGTAAAACCCAACACTTCGTAAGATAGAGGTCTTCGGGCCTTAAGATCAGGTCATTGGGCTAGCTAGGCCCAACAAACAAGATTTTACACTTTTGGGGCCCAAAGATGGTGCGTAGACGTCTGTGCACACTCGCATGTATAATGAATTCCCAAACGTTACTTGTATGAATCGTAGTGTCGTCGTGTTAGTAGTTTCGGATTTTATTGGTTCGAGACCGAACCAATTCGTTTAACAACGACTTTTGGTATTGTTGTGTATTGTATTTCGTCGATAGTCACGGTGCCATTAATTGATCAATTTGCGTGTATTGAATTAACCTTGGAAGTTTTCTGTTTTCAGCCCCTCATTGTTTGTAGAATTTACTTTTTCAACCCCTTGAATTAAATAACTTTCCGGTTTGATCCTTAAATCATTTTTCTTGACATTTTAACACCAAAAATTATTGAAATTGATATTTTTCAGCATATTTTTCAATGAAAACAGTTTTAGTCCCTGAAATTGCAGTTTTCTCGGTAATAGCCCTTCTTTTTCGCATCTTTGACAATTTTGGCCCAAATTGTAAAATTTTTGCAACTTTGGTCCTTTTTAAATTTAAAAAGCATTTTAAACCTTTGAAAAGGACTTGGAACACTTATAGTCCACTGTTTTACAGAAAAACACAGTTTTGGCCCTCCAAAACAGAAAATCTCGCATAATGGGCCTCATTGGGCCGAAAATGTCATTTTTAGCCCATTAAGCTTGAAATTTATGTTTTTAATCCTCCAAATGAGTATATTTCCAGAAATTGTTTTATTGAAACTGTTTTGACACACCTCATCCATCAGAATTCGTGATATGTCAATTTGGGCCCTTTAACTTTGTATTTTTCACATCTTAGGTCCAAAAATTGTGTTTTTAGCCCAAAGAAAATGTTACTAAGCCATTTAGCTAATTTTCTAGGAACACTTTGTATGTAGAAATATATTTGATGCTAGAATCATTTAACATGAAGTATATCTCGGTTTTGAGGGGTTTTATGGCTAGATCCAACATTATAACACACAACACACATATAAGCATGGAAATCATACAAGGCATACAAAACACATATAGATCTACACTTTCACTTGTATCCCCCCCCCCCCCACAAAACTCATAAAAACAGAAAATAGGGGGTATGAAGCTCACCTTGTTTGAAGCTTTCGGTTTTTGAAGAAAAGATGGAAGAAAATGAAGTGATTTTCGGCCTTAGCACCTTTCCTTGGTAGATTTTGAGTTTGATGACTTCTAAGGTGCATGATCACAAGTTGGAATAGATTTAGAAGAGGTTTTTGATGGAATGAAGTAGCTAGATCATGGATATAAGTAAAAACTTACCTAAGATGATGATTAACTTGCAAGATCTTCTTGAAAGCTTCTTAGAATCTCGAAATTATGGAGAAGAATTGAGAGAGTTTCTTTGAGAGAAGAATGAGTGAATTTTTGTGTGTGTGTTTGAATATGGCCGAGAGTGAGAGAGAAGAGAGAAGAGAAGTGATCTTTGATGAGATAGGTGCTTGGAAGTATGAGTTCCATGCATAGATATCCTTTGGTTAATAATGAGGTGGCATGAGAAAGTCAAACCCTCCTCTTGGGCTTGATTTGGGCCGAAAACATGGAAGGAAAAAGGAGAATTTGGGCTTTTTGCTCCTAAGCCCAATATTAGAGTTAGTTTGGGTGAATTTTAACATAAAAGAATATAGTATGATTTTTCCATTTTTGTTGGACTAGTTTAGGGTATTCATGGATCAAAGCTTTAATTCATTTCATTCTAGGCCCAACATGGCCCAAAATGTTGAAATAAATTAGTGTGGGTCCAATTAGAGCCCAATTAGGGTTCTAAGCCCATGATAGTCTAATTGGAAGCTTATTGGTCCATTTGGATCCAATAAGGAAGTCCTAGTCCAAAGTGGACTTAAACAAGGACTTCTAGGGTCTCCAATTGTTTGATGACTATTTGTTGTACTTGTATGATGTATTTGATTGAAGTTTTGATGTCATAATAGTAGGTGTCAACCATGTTCTTGAGTTTTTAATTCACATTAACTTGAGTGTATAGATTACATGACACAAAATTTCCAGTTGTGACAATTATACCCTCAACCCTATTTATAAAATCATGTAGCCGCATAATCAATACCTCCCTACATAAACGATTTCGTCTTGATCAAGTTCTCTACAATCGTCCCTGCTAGCCAATTCATCCCTACAAGTCAATTCGTCCATCTGATCAGGTATGTAGCCTCTGGCCATGTAGAACATATCTCCGTAAGAGAATGATTTCTATTCTATGGTGTTGGCAAAAGGTTAGACAGGGCTATAAACCTTAAATCTACCAAAAAGTTAATTAGAAATTGTATGTCTTTTGTGCCATTTGGGCCGAAGCTTTATTAATATATATCAAGTTTGGAAATTGTTATGTCTCATTGATTGATATCTTTGAATCAAGTCATTGATTAATATGGAAAGGTTGTCACTTGATTTCCTTGTTCCCATTTGCTTCTGCCATATTGAAGTGTGTGTGTGTGTGTGTGTGTGTATATATATATATATATATATATATATATATATATATATATATATATATATATATATGGCATAACATTATATTGTATCTATTATTGAACTCACTAAGCGTCACTGCTTACCCTCTTAGTGTTTTAATATATTGCAGACAATAAGCATCCAGTATAGCTTTATACTCTTGGAAAAATTAAAATAGCTTATACTATTACTTTGTATTTAAGTTTTAGTATATATATAATATACAATATCCTGGGTAGTTTTGTAATAAACTTAAACTTAGTCGGTTTTTATCCAATCGTTTGTAAATAAATTATCAACGTAAAATATTATTTGTGAATATGCATGAAACATGTTTTGGAGTAACAAATTGTTGATCATTATCAGAGGGTCCATTTATGATCTTCTCCTTAACAAATTGGTCGAATGTGGTTAGAGCTCTTTCACATATTTTTTATCACATGTCTTCATACTATTAAGTTTAAAATTTTCATCTTCAATTTCCATTTTTTTTAGTTACATACGTTCATTGAAATTACATTTTTTGTTTAACATACCAACCTATTTTGTTTTATCTTTATATAAGAACAATAAAATTTATAAATTTACACAACAATATATATATATATATATATATATATATATATATATATTTCGAATTTTGTCATAGTATTATACATTACAAAATGCAATTCCCTCCAAAATAATTTATGTCGTTAATTTCATCTAGAACTTCACCTAATTTAAATTTGTATTTCTTTATATAAATTTTTTTAATAATCCTGATTTTTCTCTCCAAAAGTATATCAATTATTTATGTCTTAGATAATGGTGCCCCATTATATTTATTACTTTCCAAAATATATTCGTTTAACGAGGAATTTAATTTATTGAATAAAGTAAATGTTAATTTAAACAAGATATATATTCCATAATTATTACATGAGTTTATTAAAAAAATATCAAGATGTAAACATTAAACATTTTTAAAATGAAATTTCAAAATATATATATATATATATATATATATATATATATATATATATATATATATATATATATATATATATATATATAAACGATGATATTATACAATGAAATATAAAATTGAATAGACTGAAAAAAAAAATCCTATTAAGACAATCAATCTTTAAAATAGTATTGTTATGAAAAATTATAAGGTAAGATAAAAATTATAAGACATTAGGAGATTTGTAAGTAAAATTATTAAAAACGTTACAGTTATTAAAAGAAAAATAAATCGTTAAGAACTTAAGATTAATAAAAATGCAATATATAAACTAAATTATCACAAGAGTAATGAAATGTCATTATTTGATATTTCATATAATTCAAAGATATATCAAATCACATTAATGATATACTAAAATTATTCAAAGTTGCACCAAGGATAATGCAAAGTTTTTGCGAACACTAAATAAATAAAAACAAACATAAAAGCTTGCACTTACATTCATAATCAATTTAAAATAAACAAATCATGATTTACAGAAAAATTTCCATTGATAATATACTGAAATTAAATCCATATAACATTTGACATTCCATAAATTATATTCTATGACTTTATTTGAATAAATAAAATAGTTGCTAATATTTAATGCAGTGAAAAAACAGTATATTAGTTGTCAATATAAGTTTAAATTAAGTAATTTTATTATTGAAAGAACGTCTAATTAGAATATTTATACTTGTATAACAATATTATAACCATATGTAACCAGGAAGATCATTCAACTAATAAAACAAAAAATATTGTATACCAAGAGACCCTTCAACGATTATAAATATTTATCGATTTCAATAGATCTTCTATACATTTCAATAATACCGATAACCATAATTTTTTTTAGGGTTTAGGTCATTTTTGGTCACTTAATTTTTGGTTTTGTGCTCATTTGGTCACTTAACTCTTTTTAAGTTTTAAAATGTCATCTAACTTTTGGCTTTGTGCTCATTTAGTCACTTAACTTTTGGTTTGGTCACATTTAGTCACCTAACTTTTAAAATCGTGCTTATTTAATCACTAAACTTTTGAAAAAATTTAAAAGTTTAGTGATTAAATGAGCACAATTTTAAAAGTTAGGTGACTAAATGAACACAAATCTAAAAGTTAAGTGACCAAACCAAAAGTTCTGTGACTAAATGAGCACAAAGTCAAAAGTTTGATGAACTTTTAAAACTTAAAAATAGTTAAATGACCAAATAAACATAAAACTAAAAGTTAAGTGACAACTTAAACCCTTTTTTTATAATTATTATTTAATATCTATACACATTTATATATTTTGTATGCAACTATTTTACTTTTTTCCTTTCTAAAACTTAAACATATTTTCCAAAAAAACAAAGTGGCATTCGTTCGTTGAGTTGAAGTGTTCCTCGCGCATCTCCTTCTCGTCGCTGATCATCACATACCCACCCAATTTTTTCAGATATATCCTCCGTGCACCCGTCGGATTCCCTCTGATACAGTCGCCGAAGTCTGTACTTCGGCTATCAGTCGACTACCTATTATGCTAACTGGTATGCATGGACTTTCTCTATATCAAATCAATCTAATGCTTTATAGCAGTTGGTCCCTGAATCACTTTACACCTTATACTCGCAATCCCCAATTGAGAAGGACTCCCCTGTTCATCCTAAGGTTGTCGCGTGGCCTTTCTTTTACTGCACATAACCTGTTTGATAAAAGTCCCCAAAGCCATGTAACAGCTTTTGTTCAAGGAAACAGGTTAAACAAGATACCCACAAAGTTCGAACTTTGTACAGCTCTTAATTCTTGTGCCAAGACACATAATTTGCGCCTAGGTTCCCAAATCCATGCCCAAATACTTCACATAGGTTTCGACCACAATTTGTACACAAACAGCTCGTTAGTGAACATGTATGCAAAATGTGGCGCCATTGTTGATGCAATGAAGGTATTCAATGGAATGGAGTTTCATGATCAAGTATCATGGACTTCAATCATATCTGGGCTTTCACAAAATGGACAGGGAAAAGAAGCCATTTCTTTATTCAAACAAATGTTGAGAACACAAATTATTCCCAATTGTTTCACTTATGTTAGCGTTATTAGCAGTTGTACAAAACAAGAATCAGTATCCAAATGCAGTGAGTTGCTTCATGCTCATGTTATAAAACTCGGGCATGAAAACAACAAGTTTGTAATAAGCTCTCTCATTGATAATTATTCAAAATGTGGAAAGATGGATAAAGTTGTGATGCTATTTGAAGCATGTATAATAAAAGATTCTATTCTTTTAAACTCTATGATCTCAGCATACTCCCATAACCTTTTAGGTGAAGAAGCTCTTAAACTTTTCATGAAAATGCATAACGAAAACGTGAGTGTAAGCCAACATTCTTTGACCAGTATTTTGGATGCTTGTGGGGCGTTGACTGTTCTCCAACAAGGAAAACAAATCCACGCTTTGGTAACAAAAACGGGTTCAGATCAAAACACTTTTGTAATCGGTGCTTTGATTAACATGTACTCAAAATGTGGTAACATTAATGAAGCTAGTCATGTATTTAATCAAACAGTTCACAAGAACAACATATTATGGACATCGATGATGTCAGCATACGCACAAAGTGGTAGAGGTCTAGATGCTTTGGAAATCTTTGATCATTTAGTAATGGAAAAAGAAATAGATTTTACCCCAGATCATGTATGTTTCACTGTTGTGTTGACTGCTTGTAATCACTCAGGGCTTCTAGAAAAGGGTGTTGAGTATTTTGAGAAGATGAGATCATACAATTTGGCTCCTGAGATTGATCAATACGCGTGTTTGATTGATCTGTATGCGAGAAAAGGTGATCTTGAAAGTGCACGCAAGGTGTTTGATGAAATGCCATTTGAAGGAAATGCTGTGATGTGGAGTTGTTTTTTGAGTTGTTGTAAAGAGTATGGGAATGTGGAGTTGGGGAGAGAGGCTGCTTATAAGTTGTTTGAACTTGAACCATGTAGTCCTGTGCCTTATTTGATTTTAGCAGATATATGTGGTGCAGCTGGTTTATGGAGTGAAGTTGGGAATATAAGGAAGATGATGAGTGAAAATGGAGTGAGAAAATGTGTTGCAGGGTGGAGTTGGGTTGAGGTGGATAATGAAGTTCATGTTTTTTGTGTGGGGGATTTGTCTCATGTTCGATCGGATGATATTTATTTAGAATTAGAAAAGGTTAGTTTGGAGATGATGAGTGAATGTAGCAAACAATATAACATTTTGATTAGTGAATCTTGAACCGAATTATTTAAGTAAGAACTATAAACCTCAACCAATTTAAGTCATAAATAGTTTTTGTTAGAAGAGACAAGTTTTAACTATAAATAAACATTTAAACCATCCCGAACTTATTTTGTTTAGTTAGTAATGAAATTACATTTATAGATTTTGCTTTTTATGAAAAACGTGAATTTCATTTAACCTTTCTCGTTTTATTTATTAAATAAATGCAATTTTGGTTGATCAGTAGAGTTTTTGGATTATTCACAAGAAAGTTAATTTAAGATTTCGGAGAATTATACATAACTTGGTGTTAAATATGTGTAGTACACAAGTTGATTAAAAAATATTAAATATTTTAAAGTGTAACATTAAATATTTTTTAAAATAAAATTTCAAAATAATAAGAAAGGAAGAAACATATTCAGTGCAATTTAGGGTTTACAATAAATATTTCACATATATTCATTACTATCACATTTATTACAATAAATACTTTACGTATATAAATATAAGTATTATGTAGCTTTTTAATTTTAAAAATTGAAAAAATCCAGAAAATGAGATGTGGATATTATTTATTCTAAAAATATTATAAAATGACAAGTATTAAAACTCATGAGAGACTGACATGTGGTAAAATTAATCTTCATTTATTAGAGTAGATTTAAGTGTTTTCAAAAAGTATGTGAAGATTTCTAAGATATTCTTAATTCATCAATTAGTGTTAAAAAAATTTAAAATTTCCTCATTAGAAAATCTAAAACATTTTAAATATTCATAGTTTATGTAGACAAACCTGAAAAATCTAAAACGTTATAACTATTCATACTTTATGTAGGTAAATCATATCCGTCCATTTTAGATCCGAAGGGCTAGGTTATAATGCGGATGACATCTATTGTGTGGTTGGAAGGACAATTTTGGACCAATGGATGAAAAAAATAAATGTCTATTATTTGAGGATCTATGATATTATAATAGAATAACATGTACTGTATAATCACCTAAAATTTATTGTAATAGTATTTTAGTCAATTAAACTATATTTAAAAAAAGAAATTTTTAGGACTTTAAAGAATAAATTATTCTTTTTATTTAAAAAATTATTTAATTTCAATTCTAACATTGTTTGTAATCATTACCAATTTTATTCTGTCATAATGTCATTTCGTTATAATGATATTTTATAAAAATGTCAACAATACTAATATAAAGTCTTGAATTATGATAATTTTATGTTTTTCTAGAAAGAAGATCATTCTTTGGTCATTCTCCCATAATGAGAGCAATAACATAGCATTCCAATGGTAAAATGTTAATACAAACGACATTTTTTTACAATTTGTTAAAAGTTTTTATGGATTGTTATTTCAAGCATTGCACCAACCAATATATTTTTTAGGATTAATATTCTTATAGAATCATAATTTGTATGAAAAAAATAATCATTCTTATTTTATGTACATAATATCTTAAAAATCACGTAAGAAGTATATTATAAATGAGGACATCATTCTTCTATGAATGAGTCATGAAAATCATATAAAAAGTATCACAAATGAAAATGAGTGAAAATGAAATTATGTTAGAATGTTATCATAAAAAATAATAACAACATGACGACTTCTTTTCTTACTTTGTTCTCCGATCGAGTACAACCAAAGAATAAATCTTGTCATTTCTAAAAGGATATGTTAATATGCATTCTGAAAGAATACGATGATAAACAACGATTTCTTTTTAAAAGATTAACGACCATTGTACATGTCCATTGTAACGCCCCGTTCCTGGTACATATTTATTTAGATTAAATGTTCTTTTTGGAAGAGCTACTCGGCGAGTTGTAGCCCTAACTCGCTGAGTAGATGTCGAGATGGATGCGGACTTTAAGTGATCTACTCGGCGAGTCCACGCCTGGACTCGGCGAGTAGGCCAATCAGGAGGAGACCCTAATCCTTAGGGTTTGCACCCTATTTAAACATCCTTATAGCCCCATCTCAGCCTCCATCACCCTCAGAGCATTCCTTATCGAAACCCTAGCCTCCATTGGTAAGTTTGAGTGATTGTTGCCTTGTGAAGGGACTTTTGGGGCACTTTGGAGCAAGTGGAAGAAGGGAGAGGTTGAAGAGGTCAAGGAAGGGGACTTAGATCCAGAACACATTCATTTGTGGTCATCCATTCTGGTAATAAAATTCCCATCTTGATTATTGATTTATTAGATCTTGTTTGTCCCTAAATTGTTATTTTTAAGCCCTAAAACCCCAAATCCTTGAAGAGAAACCTTATGGTTGGGTTATACTTCAGATCTGGACTCTCATTACCTTCTTGAAGTGTTAAGTTTCAGTCATATTGGTGATTAAGGTCCCTCTTGAGCTTAGAACCCCATTAAGAGCTTAGTTTGGACATTTGAAGCCTCTAAAGCTATGCATGCACGTAAAGTTTGCAACTTTACGTGATAAGCATGCCCTAGAAGCCTAGATCTGTGGTTTGGAGCCGCTGCATGGCTCAAATCAAGTATGTATGGAAAAAGGACTGAATGAACTCGGCGAGTCCTATGAAGATAGTCGTGGACTCGACGAGGTGGATGAGCAACTCGGCGAGTCCGATGAAGATTGCCGTAGACTCGACGAGTTGTTCTTCAACTCGGCGAGTCGGATGAACTTGGACTTAGTATGTATGCATCAAAGAAGAACGCGTCGAGTCTTCGCTAAGCTAGACAAGTAGAAACGGGTATAGAACTAGAACAGGTGAAAGGGACTCGGCGAGTTGGCGAGCCAACTCGGCGACTTTGACCAGGATGTTGACTTTGACTAGGGGGGGGGGGGGAGGTAAAATAGTCATTTTACTGTAACAGCCCGGAATTCCAGGTATCGTTATATTTATGATTTTTGGGTGTTTTAAGAGGGGACTCGGCGAGTTGGAGCTCAGACTCGCCGAGTAGGATCGTGAATCTGGTCGCGGCTTCGCGACTGGACTCGACGAGTCCGATATGGACTCGGCGAGTCTGCACTGTTTAGCGAAACCCTAACCGTCCAGGTTTGGGACATATATAAGGGGCCTTATGGCCGTCATTGTTCATCCTAGTCCTCTGAGAGAAACCCTAATTCGATTGTGAGCATCTGGAGCAAGGTAGAAGACCATTATTGATCTTGGAAGTGTTATTTTGCAAGAAGGAGGAAGCTTGGCTAAGGGAACAGCAGGAGAAGCCACATTATGAGGGTTGGGGACACAGAGCAACGTTATTCAGGTAATAATTTCGAGTTAATCCCTTCTATGTTGATGTGTATATAGATTTAGGGTTTATTGAACCCTTTTGTGGCTAGATTGAGTGTTTCCTTAGTCCCCCAAGCGATTGGAATTCTATATTGGGACCCTTAGAAGTCCAGAATGTCCCATGCCTGAGCATTTCGGGAATCAATGGAGGTTTTGGATTGGAATCCTTATGCCTTAGGTCAAAATGTAAATTATGAGTCTTGGGGTGTATTATGAGCACCGAAATGAGGGCTTTACGTGATGAACCAGTTTAGGAAGACCAAACCTATGAATTGTCGGAGCAGATCTGACCTTAGAAAGCAGTTTGAGCGGTTGCATGGCATGGACTCGCCGAGTCCGATGAACAGACTCGGCGAGTAGCTTGAAGATTAACTGGGACTCGCCGAGTTGTTCTTCAGACTCGGCGAGTTGAGTCGGGGTGGCCCCGCGATTCTTCCAGGAGGAACTCGTCGAGTCAGGGGAGATACTCGACGAGTAGAAAGGGAATCTTAGAGAATTGGTGAGGACGTCTAGACTCGCCGAGTCGCCCTAGCACTCGCCGAGTCGCCCTAGCACTCGCCGAGTCAAGTCAAAGTTGACCATTGACCGTTGACCGTTGGCCAGAGCGGACCTGTGTTGACTTCTTAGGGATAGTCAACATTAGAGATATAAAGTGTTAACTAGGGACATTATGATGTTATAGGAGGATCAGAGCTCGGAGAATCGGGCACAAGGGATTCCCAGGTTGTGAGATATCGAGACACGCGAGGTGAGTCTTCTCACTATACTTTACCTTGAGTAGGTAACCAGAGTTATATGATAGAGTATTTGTATGCTATGTATGTTATGTGTTGCACTGCATTCTTCTATGTGATTTATGCTATGCTTGTTTACAGAGTTAGAACCTGAGGGTTCACAGAGTATGGGTGCACGGACCCACAGAGTTATAGCCTCGAGTGGCTAATATGTGTTATATGGTATTTTGGGGAACTCACTAAGCTTTATGCTTACAGTGTTGGTGTTAATTGTTTCAGGTACTAGTGAGGATCGCGGGAAGGCGCCGGCCTGATCAGTGCACACACGCGGGATTTTTATATTATGTGATCTTGGGGATTTTATATATGTTATGAAATAAATTACAAACATGATGTTTTTATGAATATTAAATGAAGTTGTCTTTATTAAATGCGAAAAATTATTTTTAAATTCTTGGTGTTACAATTTGGTATCAGAGCCTTGGTTTGAGGGATTCGAGTACACCTTCGGGTGTATTTGGACTCAAACTGAGGATTGAGATGTAATTTTCAAAAGATTAAAAGATTTTTAAAAGACGCAGAGCAAGAGATGTGTGTACGATCAGCCCGCGCCCGAACGGTGATTTCCCAAAATACCCTTACCTTATGTGATGTTAATATTGATATGATGTATCTGCATGCTAGAGTAGGCTAGGCATTGCTACTAGGAATAGATTGGCCTGATTTGTGATGCCTTAGTCTAGGGAGAGGTGAGCTGCTATGAGATGCTTGAGAGTGAGTAGATAGCAGCGAGGGACTTATGATAGATATATTAGAGAGTGGTCTACGCATGATAGAGTACTTGAGACCTAGAATCCGAAGAGGAGGACTTGGAGTGTATTCTGGTGCGGTGCGGACAGTAGTATTGGGCCCGTACTACTGGAAGCACCGGAGCGGGGTGCAGCCCAAGTAAGAATCTTTGGAATGCCAAGAATCAAGGAGGAAAGAGTTGACGAGTGTGAGAGTGTTCGTGGGGATTCTAAATTTATTGTATGTCGTATTTCAGCGGTAGATCATGGTGAGGACACGTTTCACGTCCGAGAGCAGTGGTACCAGTGAGGAGGATATCCGCCGGATCATCCAGGAGGAGGTAGCTGCGGCCATCAGGGCCGAGATTCCGGAGATGTTTGGGTCCATAAAGACCACACTGATCGAGACGTTCGACGAGCGTTATGCCGCTCTTACTGAGGCTGCTGCTGCAGCGGCTACCGCAGCGGTGACTGCTGCAAGGCCGCAGGGTGGGGACGCGTTACTATTCCGGGAATTCAGCAACACGAAACCACCAGAGTTCGATGGGACTGTTGGTTTTTGAGCATTCTAACACTCCTAAGTGTACATGCAACCCTAAATACCTTGGATCTATGTTTTCTCTATTATACATACAAATAAGAACTTCCAAGGTATTATCCTAATCTAGCATACAAACACAAAGACTATAGCAAGATAGAATACATACCTCTTTGGTGTAGAAAGTCTTCATGAAGCTTGAGTGCCTAGTGCCCCAAGTGTGACACCTCAAATGGAATCACAATCATCAAAACACTTGGAATGACTTGAGAGAATTCTACACTCTTCAAAATCGGCTAGCCCTTTCTTCACTATCTCTAGTGGCCAATTTTGGTCAAGAATAAGATGCTTATATAGTTAGGGTTACACCATGTAAACCCTAATTGACATGGCCTTTCATTTCCATGATCCATGGGTACAAATACACCATGGAGCATCCATGGACCATCCTATGGGTTTTAGCCCAACTTGATTATCCATGGAGCATTAGCCCACTATACAAGTATGGATGATTTACACAATCAACCCATATATTTAATTAGTCTTCTTTTGATCACTTAATTAATCCTAGATTAATTCTTGATCAATACTAATTAAATAATCTTATTATTCTTATTATTAATATACTAGAACTTATAATATATTAATAACCATAAGTGTCTTATTTCTCTCATTCAAGTGCATGATGGTATGCAACCCAAATGGACCATGCCGGGTCGGGTCAAGTCTTACCAATTGTAGTTATGGACTTAGACATTAATCCAACAGGGACCCCGGGTCCGGTGGCAACGATGAGGTGGATATCTGATATTGAGGGGTGCTTCTTCACTTGCTCGTCTCCTGAGCATTTGAAGGTCCGATTCGCGCTGAACCAGCTCCGCTTGGGAGCGAAGGACTGGTGGAAGTTTGCAACGGCGCATTATACGCCTGCCGAGCTTTCTGCGGTGACCTGGGAGAGGTTCACCACCATGTTTCGAGATGAGTACGTTCCCCAGGTGGAGAGGGAGCGTTTAGCACAGGAGTTTCTGACCCTCAAGCAGGGTACTGAGTCTGTTACAGAAATCACGAGGATGTTCCACGAGAGGGCGATGTTCTGCCCTGAACACGTGCCCACTGAGCAGGCACGTATGAGCCGCTACTTGAGTGTCTTGAGGCGGGATATTCGGGAGTTCGCTGCAAACTCCTCGTACCGTACATTTGCCGAGCTTCAGGCAAATGCCCGGAAGAGGGAGATCGAGCTTGAGACTCAGGCCAGGGAGGAGGCAGAGTCTTAGGGGAGGGATCGGCGACCGGCACAGTCGCAGCCGGCCGCCAAGCGGGCCAAGCCTGCTGATCCCAGACCAGGGAGCCAGAAGGGCCGCACTTGCGGAAAGTGCGGCAAGGGGCATGACGGAGTTTGCCGAGCGGGGTCTTGCTACAAATGTGGCAAGGAGGGGCACATGGCCAAGGACTGCCCCAAGGGATTTACAGTGTGCTTTCACTGCAACCAGACTGGACACCGGAAGGCTGAGTGTCCGCAGCTGCGCGGAGCACCTCAGGGATCTGCTCCTGCCGCCATCAGAGCTACAGAGAGTCGGCCTATGAAGACCGAGGCACCGAGAGCTTGAGGGAGAGCCTTCCAGCTGACTGCGGAGGAAGTCCGCGCTGCGCCCGATGTGGTGGCTGGTACGTTTCCTTTCATGTATTTATATTAATGTTGAAATATTATGCTTATATTAGGTTATGCGTAGGTACCTTCCTTGTGAATTCTGTGCCTGCTTTAGTGTTATTTGACTCGGGTGCGAGTCGGTCTTTTGTATCTCTGGCCTTTAGTCAGCATATCAGTGCTAGTCGTGAGGCATTGAGTCGGCCTCTGAGAGTTTCCATAGCTGATGATAGAGTGATTTGTGCCACGGGGGTTTTCCGGGGATGTGTGTTAGAGATTTTTCGGGTTGAGTTTCCGATTGACCTAATTCCTATCGCGATGGGTG
The DNA here is from genome assembly GCF_002870075.4 of Lactuca sativa. Taxonomy (NCBI): domain Eukaryota; kingdom Viridiplantae; phylum Streptophyta; class Magnoliopsida; order Asterales; family Asteraceae; genus Lactuca; species Lactuca sativa. The sequence goes on from NC_056624.2 coordinate 155,654,194, forward strand.
ATGTCTGTGTCATTGTGGGCATGGACTGGTTGAGCCGATTCAGCGCAGTCATCGACTGCGAGATTTTTGGGGTTGAGGACCGAAAGGGAGACCAGCACCCAGATATGCTAGTCAGTATCCGGTCGAAAGGACTGAAAGGGAGACTAGCACCCAGATATGCTAGTCAGTATCCGGTCAAGAGGACCGAAGGGGAGACCAGCACCCAGATATGCTAGTCATTATCCGGTCGAGAGGACCGAATGGGTAGGTCGGGCACCCAGATATGCCTGACAATATTTGTATGTTATGTGGTTATTTTGGTATGCGGTACAATGGGGGAACTCACTAAGCTTCGTGCTTACGGTTTTTAGTTGTTGTTTCAGGTACCTCTACAGCCAATGGGAAGGAGCTGGCGCGGTAACGGCATATCACACACACGCTCTTGTTTTTCCGCACTATGAGACATTCTGGGATTTGTACTCTGGTATTATTATGATTTACGTTCTGGTTTACAAACGCGAAACATGTTTTATTAAATAATATGGTCGAATGATATTTTGTTACAAACGTTTTGCAAATCATTTAATTAAAAATGAAATTTTTGATCCATAATTTTTGGGATGTTACATCCATCCCACATACAATCATAACTTACAAAAAGAATAAGGGACATTCCATAAAAATGATTATTATGAAATTAAATTTTAGGGCTTATGTTATAATGTTACATTAATTAAACGGAGGAGGTGAGTAATTGATGATGAACTTGGGTATTTTGGTTTTAAAAATGATTGGTAATTGAAAGTAACGATTTAACCAATTCAAAATATTTATATCAATTGAATTTAATAAACCTTATTGATCAAATGTCAAATTTTAATAAATATAATACTTAATAAATGAAAATACTTTTGACACTAGTCATATTTTTCTTTATTTTGACACATGTCATTTTCTAGGATTTTTAAAATTGTTATTTTCCACTTGTTATTTTCTGAGGATTTTAATTTTTTCTTAAAATAAATTTCGAATATATATATATATATATATATATATATATATATATATATATATATATATATATATATATATATATATATATATATATATATATATATATATATATATATATATAAAAGGTTATCATTATATTAATTTGATAATAAATCCTCATAAATGATCCAAACAATTTAATTTTTTCATAAATGTTACAAAAGATTACATTTTTTTTTATAGAAAAGCATTATTTTATAAAATATTTAATGTTTATATGTTGATATTAAATTTTTATTTTTAATATTCTTTCTTTTATCAGGATGAAAGGCTTAGCCGCCTACTACTATATTTATATTTATAAAGAATTGTGAAGAACCAATCAGGCCCACATATGAGAACCACTTGTTTCCAACATTTGATTCAATGGATGTAAATCAATAAATTGTTAACATGAATCTCCAAAATAACAATTAAAGAATTATTTGAGAGAGAGAGAGCATACTGTTGGGATATAACGAAGAAATATATCATCCATTAAGAATTCGATGACCATAAAGCATCAATGGAATAAAAAAAATGGGATTAATAACATGAAATTGAGCAAGAAAAACAGAAAAAATTAAGTCGAAAATAACATGAAGTCTTGCATTCGGCCAATGAAGGTAAATGAAAATCGCTACGTCGGATTTGTGAAAGAGAAGAAGAAAGAAACAAATTTATTTGAATGTTTGCCGGTCCATATAATACGGCTAAAATTAAGAAAGTGATTATATTTGGATTGATATTCGACTTAATTACTTTACATAATTAACTAATTGATATGATTAATTAAAAGTTTAGATTATTAATTATTTATTTATTGCAAAAACATGATTGGTTCATACATCCACATAATAGATGTTCATCTACATTTGAACCTAGTTATGCTTGTCTTCTCCCATTTTCTTCTTTTCAAATCTTTCTTGGTAATTTTGTTTGTTCGACTTCGAGTATGAGTATAACATAAAGTTTTAATGTTTTATACATATGTTCGTGAAAACACACTCTTAAGCCCATGGTACTTGTAAAGGAAAAAAATGCAATGCAAGTTTAATTAGAAATCAACATTACAAAGAATATAACTATAAGTCTAAGCGTACAATAACTACCAATCGATCTATCATGTGTTTATTTTTTTTTGGTGTCAATCAAGAGAAAGGTTGGAGATAATACAAGTGATAAATGAAACAAAAGCTTAAATTGTACACCCCCCTAATTGGCATATATTGCAATTATCTCCATGGGGGCAATAGTTATCATCAATATTATCAGGATACTCAGGAACAAAACGTTCAACATGTTTATCCAAGATACAAGGATATATGACAAGCCTTATCTTTCAAGTCATTTTTTTCTCTCTAACTTGAAGCTTCTCATCTTGCTATTTTGTTGTGGAGTATCTTCCTCAATGCTTTCATTGTTGATTAAGCTATTACGAGTTTTAAGTGTGCAACATACAGTCATCCATTTAGAACCATGGTCAAATTTTAAGTATGCAACATGTAATAGTTCATTTAATACCATGCTTAAGTTTTAAGTATGCAACATAAAGCCTTAGTGATATATTGCCATGTTTATAAGACATAAAATCATGTAGTTGATCTTCGGGTAAATGGATAGCCATCATTATTTGCATCAGAATAACATTTAATCCCTATATGAACCTTATTCTGATATAGTAATCCCTTTCATGAGCTCCTTCTATGTACTTTAGTATCCATAATGTAGCTTCCCAATAATATTCACAAGGAGAACTCAAGAATTGACTAGCTACGCTCACATCGAATGAAATATCTAGATGGGCTACTACGAGATAACTGAGTCTGAAAATTAATCTTTAATATTTCTGTTCACTGGCTAGAGGCTCCCCTAATAAGATTTTAACATTAGGATCTACTGGATTATCAAATGGTGTGCAATCTACAAGTTCAACTTCCTCAAAGATATCTATAACATACTTTTGTTGGAATATCAAAATTTCATCTTTTGATTGTGCAACTTTAGTGCGGAGGAAGTATATGAGTTTTCTATATCTTTAGTCTCGAAATGTTTGAACAAATGATCCTTTCGTTGTTGGATTCCAATGAGATTATTTATGGTGATTATTAATGGGTTTTGAGCATTACATCAATCATACGGTGCACATGCAAACCCTAAAGCTTTGGATCTAGTTTATCTAGTTGTACATGCAATAATCATCCAAAACTCATAAACCCTAGATCTAGCATACTATAATCAAAATTAACATATGAATAGGGTTAGGAATATTACCTTGATTGTTATGTAGCAATAACAATCACAAACCTTCTTGATATTGACTTCTGAAAGCCTAGTGCCTCAAATATTGCACCTCTAATGGAGTCACAAACACCACTAGCAACAAGATGACTTAGGAGAGGGAGGAGGAGGCACAAAATTCGTCCAAGGTACTCTAGATAGAGTTAGACACGAATTTGGTGGCCTTAAGGGCCCCTTTTATAGTTAGGCTTCTTGGGTTATCAACTTGGAAACCCTAATCCAGTTGCTTAGTCCTTAAGCAGCCCAAAGATCCTTCCAGAAGACCCTTTGGACGATTTCTATATGGACTCTCATATAGAATTCGTCCATTACTTCCTTATGGATCCTAAGCCCAACTTTGTAACTATCTTATAATTACAGTATCAGTCCCATTTATTTAATTAATATCTTTTAACCACAAAATTAATTCTAAATTAATTCTTGATCAATATTAATTAAACAATATGATTTCTATTTTAATATATTATTCACATAATATATTAATAAATCATAATTAATCATCTTTCTCCTTAATTCATCCTATCAGTTGTTATAATGAAGGCAACCCAAAAGGATTATGCTCATAATCGGGTCAAGTACATACAATAGTTATGAACTTAGACACATAATCCAACAATTATCATATCATTAATGTATATTATACTATCAAGTAGATGTAGTATTACACATAGTAGGCTATTATTCTTAATGCACATAGTAGGTTGTAAGATCTGCCTCGTTATGCGTCATCCCAAATTCTTTGGTCAGTAGTAGATGATTGTTGTTGATTAATAAGGAAATATACTTCATGATCAAAGAATGTGAAATAAACGGTCATGAAGTACTTGTTAACATGAGAGTAGCACTTATAGCCTTTTTAAGACGATAATATCCTATAAAAATACATTTTAATGTTTTGATAGCCAATTTATATCTACTAGGATACAGACAATGAACAAAATCAACAAACCCAAAAAGATGGACCGAAGATGATAAGGAGTTTTATTTAAAATTTGAACAAAGGACTTTGATCTTGTAACACTAAGGATTGAGTGCCATTAATTAGATAACATGAAGTAGTATCATCCCATAGTTTTAGTTGTGTAAGTGTGCTATTTTTTCCTATTTGCACAACCATTTTGTTGTGGAGTTTCCGAGCACGAAGATTGATGTACATTGATTTATATTTTTTTGCTTTTCACATGACTAAATGCATTTTGTCCTCAACTAATTTTGAATTAATAGTTTTCATTCTTGATTATTATAAAGTTATTTTATGGGTATTTTGTAAGGTGTGATTTTAGTCCTTATATAGCTTGTTTTATGGGTATATATATATATATATATATATATATATATATATATATATATATATATATATATATATATATATATATATATATATATATATATATATATATATATATATATATATATATATATATATATATATATATATATATATATATATATATATATATATATATATATTTGTAAGATGAGTATCTTTTTAATTCTTTTGTTGGCGTATATTACCGATTTAATTTAACACTGTTGATCTCACACAAAATAGCTTGTTTTTAATAAATTTTATGATCTCATATAAAAAAAATATATCATAGTAAACAAAGTTATTTCCAAATTGAATACATATTAATATTAACCTTTTATTGTTTGATAGACATACCAATCGAAGAAGCATGAGTCATTTAAGTTTAGAAGATCGGTCTTTGTTGGGTAAACTTTAATTTCATCACTTTTGATATATAGAAGTTTGTAGTTGAGTTATTTTAAATATTTTTAATAACATATTAATATAAATTTTTGAGTGAGAAATCAAAAAATCAAATTGCAAACAGTTAAGTTTGTAATTAATATAAATGAAATATATAAAAATATCAAATCGCAAAGGGTTAATTTTGGACGTAATACATGCAAGTCTATCATCCGTATTACTTGCATCTGATTTTTAACATTTTATCATCTTTTGGGACAGTCTTTTTATGTTTTAGTTGTATGTTTCTGCTGCCTTTTGTAAGGCCTTTTGTTATTATATCCTCTTTTGTGTTTGTTGATTAAGATACTAAAACTAAAGAATATAAATGATCATTACTTTTAATTGAACGAAAAAGTCATTGTTCATGTTCGTTTATTTAGTTATACGAACAAAAATCATGTTTTGATTCGTTCATTATTAAATAAACCAAAATAAATAATTTTTTTTTGTCAAACCGAATTTTGGATATGCATTCAATTTGTTTACCTTTAAATATTTATAAGAACTCTAAATTTTAAAATACAAAATATTAAATGACACTAATTAAAAAAAATTAGATATTACAAATATTTTATTTGTATTTTATTTTAATATAAATAAAATAAAAATCATCGGAAATACATAATTATTAAGTTTATAATAAATTAATTTAATTTAATGGTAGGGTTTAATAATAAAAATTATAAAATAAAGGTTTAAGATAAAATTTTGATATATATTAGGGGGTTAATATGTAAATAAACTAATCAAATACAATTCTAGACATTTGAAAGCTTTGAGATTTGTGCCACAGTCTCTTCACAACTTATTATTTTGACTTATAGGGTTTGTAGGTGGTGCACTTAGAATCCCCGTTTCTGGCTCCTAACTACGACACTCTAGAGTTCGGACGTCATCACGTTAGTCATGCGATTCCTCCACTAACGCCACCTCCGCCTAAATTGTAACGCCCTGATTCTCGAGTATCAATTTATGGTTATAAATTCTCATGATTTCAAGGTCTACTCCGAGTTGGTTGCCTGACTCGTCGAGTAACAGCGGGTTGGTCCACGTGTTTAAGTGACCTACTCGTCGAGTCCAAGTAGGGACTCGACGAGTAGGAGCTGGAGGACGAAACCCTAATTTCCGTGGTTTTGCACCCTATTTAAAAGATCATTGGCCTCCTCATCCTCCCCTTATAGCCTCTTGATAGTCCATAAACCCTAATTCGTGTGAGAGTGCTCCATTTGTGTATTTTAAGCTTTCGAATAGGATTCTTGGCGAGAAGAACTTGGAGAGCAAGTGGCTAGGAGCAAAGAATATGTGGGGATATGATATCTACCTCAGTTTGCATCTCTTGGAAGGTATCAAGTCGTTATCTTGGCCTCTTTTCCTTCTAAATCTCATTTGGGTGAAGTTTAGGGCTTTCCTAGCATATTATGAAGTTATTCTTGGGTATGAGCTAAGACCTGAAGTTGTAACCTCAGATCTGAACTCTCTGTGGTCTCTAAGTCCATGAAGCTATCAGCTTTTGCAAGTATGAACCCCTCCTTAAGTGTAAAACTCCATTGTAAGCTTGGTTTTGTCATTATAAGACTTTAGAGCCTTGCATGCACGTAAAGTTTGCAACTTTACGTGATAAACATGCCTTGGGAAGCTGGATCTGCAATATGGAACCTTAAGATGGCTTATCAAGCAGTGAATGGATAATGGACTGAAGGGACTCGGCGAGTTGCATGGTCAACTCGGAGAGTCCGATGAAGATTGTCGTGGACTCGGCGAATCAGTAGGGTGACTCGGCGAGTCAGTTAGGGTTTTTCTGGATTTTGGCACGCATGAACTTGGCGAGTTGCAAGGGGAAATTCGACTAGTTGGCCAAGGAGTTTACAGCCAAAAACATTAGGAACTTGACAAGTCACTCAAGTGACTCAACAAGTTGGCGAGTTATGCAAGGAACTCAGCGAGTGGATGGTTGTACTCGACGAGTCGGGTCAACATGGACTGTTGACCTTGACCATTGACTTAGACTTTGACCAAGGGTTGACTAGTTGACTTCTGGGGTATTTTGGTAAATTGGAAATTTATGGATATGGTTCTATGGTGGATATAGGTGGTGGAGTTTGTGATGGTGATCCGAGAGTTGAGCTTATCACTTTAGCACGTCGGTTGTGAGGTGAGTTATCCTCACTATACTAAGTGGTCTAAGGCACCAATGTTGGCCCATTGGATATGATATTCTAGCAGTTGGTAGTATGTTGAGTATGAGTTAGTGTTTCATGCTAGTTGTTATGCCAGTTAGGTAGATCTGTAGGACTACCTGTGTTATTATGTGATTATCGGTATGCGCATTAGTTGTGTTATATGTCAACATATTATGTGGGATGGGTTAAGGTGATACTGCTCCGTGCGGCAACCAACAAACCCTGGAGCATTCCAGATACGAGCTGAGGGAGTCTCATACTGTGGGCTTGATGGCAATCCATATGTGAGCTGTGGGCCCGGAAGGCAAACCATACTCACACTGTAGGCCCAGGGGTAATCCAGTCTGTAAAGTTGTGGACCCAGTATATGTTGTTATTTGTATATGTGTTATGTGAAGTGTATCGGTATTCCAACCCGATGGTTGAGGGCCTGGGGTATTCCATCCCGATTGATGATTGGACCTATAGTATGTTGTTTGTTATTGTATGTGTATTGTTGTGTGTAAGGGTATTTTTGGGGTGACTCACTAAGCTTTCGGGCTTACAGATTCAGTTTATTGTTTCAAGTACAGCGGATGGCCGCAGGAAGGCAAAGGCGTGACCATACACTTCCTCGATTGATGATTTTGATTTCTGGGAACTCTGATGTTTAAACTATTTTGAAATCAAAATGCAATAAATGAATTGTAGCACCTGATTCTTGGTATGTGGAAATTTTTTTAAGTGTTTGCATTTTTTAGCCTTGTGCTCGGCGAGTCGTAGGCCCGACTCGCCGAGTAGAGTCCGGACCCGGGACACGTTTTAAGTTGGCGACTCTACGGGTCCGTATTCTGGACTCGGCGAGTCACCACTGTTGGATGAAACCCTAAGTTTCAGGGGTTTGCACCCTATTTAAACCCTCATTCCACCACAATCTCGCCCCCACTCACCCTCAGAACCCTATATCTCGTTCAAGCTTTGTGTCCTTGTGAGTTTGAAGCTTTTGGTGTGTCCTCTTGAATTTTTGGAGTGGGAAGAAGAGTAGATCAAGAAGAAGAAGAGGAGGTCAGGCATCTTTGAGCTATCTCAGTGTGTTTCCTAAGGTATAGCTCGTTTCCCCCTTGTTTTCATGGTTATTGTCCCTCACAGATCCATTAAAGTCCTCCTTGAACCATTTCCAAGCTTGTGTATGTTTGAGGGTTCGTAATAAGCTGATTGACCTTTAGATCTAGGCATGATTGAGCTCCAGGAGCTCAGATCTACTGCCTTTTTGGAACCATATTGCATGAAAGCCCTAGATCTACCCTTTTGGTGCATTTTGGACCCTAAAACCCTCATGGTTGCCTATTTACACGTAAAGTTGGAAACTTTACATGTTAATCAAGCCCCATGATCATGGATCTATGTAAGGCATGAGCTGGATTCAACCAGAATCGATCATATAGTAATTGCATGGTAACGACTCGGCGAGTCATTCATCGGACTCAACGAGTCGAGACGCGAGTCCCCGGGTTTTCCCCCTTTTTCGTTATGGCGGGTAGAGTAGTGAGTCCGGGGTGGACTCAGTGAGTTGGAAGCCGAACTCATCCATGAAGGAACTCGGTTAGTCAATGCCCTGACTCGGCGAGTTCAAGACAATCTTCTTAGATCAAGAACACTCTCGACGAGTTGTTCATACAACTCGGCGATTCACAGCATAAAGTGTTCATCGGATGAAGATGAACTCGGCGAGTTGTTTATACAACTCGGCGAGTAGGATGAAGGACTTGGACATCAGTTTAGAAGGAGAAATCGTCGAGTCAACACCTAACTCGACGAGTAGAGACGGGATACAGGACAATGGATTGGATAGAGACTCGGCGAGTTGGAGATCCAACTCGGCGAGTCGTGTCAACTGAAAGCTGACTCTGACCTTGACTTATGACTTGGTCAGGGGTAAAATGGTCATTTTACTCCAAGGGACAATTAGCAGTGATTGATTGAGTGTTTTTTGGGAATTATAGCCGGAGGATTTCCGGAGCAGCAGCAGCAACGGCAGACAGTTAATTCCCACACAGATCAACAGCTACATCGAGGTGAGTTACCTTCCAGTAGCGGTGGGTCTACGGCCACAATGCCGGCCCACCAGTAGGAGTTGTATGTAGATGATTGTCTCTGTGATATTCATCTAGGGATTACTACTACCTGTATTGTGTTTATGTGCTAGTGACAGTAGGGGGAGATAGTCCCCAAGTATCCGGTCGATAGGGCCGAAGGGGTACTCATACCCAGCCATGTTAGATAGACTCTGGTATTGTGATACATGTTATGTGGTAGTAGTAGAGGGGAGATAGTCCCCAGTATCTGGTCGAGAGGACCGAAGGGGAGGCTAGCACCCAGATATGCTAGGCAGTATCCGGTCGAGAGGACTGAAGGGGAGGCCAACACCCAGATATGCTAGGCAGTGTCCAATCGAGAGGACCGAAGGGGTAGGTCGGGCACCCAGATATGCCTGACAATTTATGTATGATATGTGATTATATGGTATGTGGTACAATGGGGGAAACTCACTAAGCTTCGTGCTTACAGTTTTCAGTTTTGGTTTCAGGTATCTCTTCAGCTAAGGGAAAGGAGTCGGCGCGGTAGCAGCATGTCACACACACTCTTGTTTTCCGCACTATGGATTTTCTGGGGTGTACTCTGAAATATACTATGTTATTACCGGTTTTCAAACATGGAGTATTATTATGAATGTTTTGTAATGATGTTTTTGATGGGTTTTGAGCATTCTAACACTTCCTAAGTGTACATGCAACCCTAATAACCTTGGATCTATGTTTGTCTAATTATCATGCAAAGTTGAATTCCAAGGTTATATTCCTATCAAACATACATGGGGAAAAATTTTTAACTTGAATGAAAGATAGAATAAATTACCTTGTTGTTGCTTATGTTCCTTGAAACCTTGTGAGCCTAGCACCCCAAGTGTGATGCCTCAAATGCTTCACACAACACCAAATGCTCTTGGAAAGACTTTTGAGAGAACACACACTTCTTGAAATCGGCCTAGCCCTCTTGTTTCATATGTCTAGCCGATTTTGGTGGAGAATGGGATTCTTATATAGTGTTGACACATCTAGGGTTACACCATGTAAACCCTAATGTGTCATGACTCTTCATTTCCATGACCCATGGGTTTGTAACTCCCATGGAGCATCCTATGGGTGGAACCCAACTTGATAATCCATGGAGCCTCTTAGCCCACTATACAAGATATGAATGATTTACATAATCAACCCATATATTTAATTAGTTATCTTTTGATCACTTAATTAATTCTAAATTAATTCTTTGATCAAACTAATCAAATAATATTATTAATATATTAGAACTTATAATATATTAATAATCTTCAAGTGTTATTTCTCTCATTTAGTCTATCCAGTTGCATGGTGCCATGCAACCCAAATGGACCATGCCGGGTCAGGTCAAGTACTGACCAGAAATAGTTATGGACTTAGACACCTTATCCAACATTTTTTACGTAGTAACCTAATTTAAAAATGAAAATTTTTGCCGGTATTTTTGGGACGTTACAAGTTGGTACCAGAGCCCTGGTTTGAGGGATTCGGACACACCTTCGGGAGTGTCTGAACTCAAATTGAGGGATTAAAAGAGTTTGAAAAAGAAAATGTTTTCTAAAGGGTTAAGTAAAGTGTTTTAAGAAGGAACGAAGTGTGTGATGTGCGCAATCGGCCGAGCTCAAGTAAGTATTCCCCAAAGTACTCATACAAGCTTATGTTGTGTTTATCAGTTTCAGTAGAACAGCATGCTAGAATAGGACTAAGGATCTAGGAGTGATGCCTTATGTGCCTGCTTTATGTGCTCCAGTGTATGAAAATTGCATGCTAGAATTGAGTAGACAGCAGCAGGATATCCTGTTAGGTTATGCCTGATAGTATGAGTTTAGCCATGTATGCTAGATCAGTTTCTCTCTATGAGAGCGGATTTGTTTGAGAGTGTTCCCTTAGTTCAAATGTTGCTTGCTTTGTGCTTTGTGGGACTCTGAGTGGTGGGAGTTAGCCATTAGGTGAATGCGTCACGTCACATGTGATCAGGGTTGAATAATCTTAGAGTGCTGGATTTGGCCCTATTGTGCAGCTCTCGTTTGAGTCTAACCGTTGTAGGGACAAGCCTGTTACTCGAAGGATTATCCAAGCCTCACCACATGTGATGGTATTCAGGTAATGGTTAATTGGCACTACTAAGAGGCCTTCAGCAGCTGAGGACCTGGTAGGGTGGAGCCTGAGATTTCCCCAGGGCAAGCCTAGGATGAGTATAGCGGTGATCAGCAGTAGTGGAAGGGATCTGGTGGAGTCGAGGCAGTCCTTGAAGAAGGTACGGATAGATGTGGAAGGTAGTATGGGCCCGTACTACTGAAAGTAGAGGATCCGTACCTGAACCAAGGGAGGCCAAGATAAGACTAGGGAACTTGAATTAGTTGTGATCCCTCAAGAGGTATCAGTATCACTAACGATTGTTGTTAATGTATTGCAGAATGGTGGTACTACAATCAAGGCCGATAGATGGCAGTTCAGGAGAGGGGTCAGGTTCAGGATCAGATTCCGAGCCAGTAGATGAGGGACTACGCGAGTTCATCGCGTCAGAGATCACCAGGGGCATCCTTAAGTCGACCCCCATTATCTTCGGGTCGATCAAGGAAGGGATCATCGAGTTGATGGAAGATCGCCTCCGGGCGTTCAGGAGCGACATGGCATCTAGCCAGACGGGGTCTCGCACACTGTCCTTTAAGGACTTCAGGGGCAGTGGAGTGCTGGATTTCCACGGGGTGAAGGACCCCATTATTGCCAGACGGTGGATTACAGACATCGAGTCTGCACAATTGACTAGCTTCTGCCCCGAGGGGTCGAAGGTGAGGTATGCAGCAGGGTGTTTACGAGACGGAGCTCGAGACTGGTGGGAGTCAGTGGGTGACTCGTTGGGAGCCTCAGCGATTGAGGCTATGACTTGGTCGGATTTTGTGACCAGATTCAGGGCAGAGTTTGCGCCGACTGTCGAGCTTCAGCAGCTGGCCAGGGAGTTTTTGGACATGAGGCAGACGACGGAGACTGTGGCGGAGATCACCGCCAAGTTCTGGGAGAGGGCGTTGTTAGTGCCCCAATATGCGGGTGATGAGGACATGAGGAGGACCCGCTACCATGACATGCTCCGAGCTGATATTCGGGAGCACGTTAGTTTTTCAGCTTGCCCCATCTTAGACTCTATGATTGCCAGGGCGAGGGAGAGGGAGATAGATTTGGAGCACATCCGGAAACGGAAGGCAGAGGAGGGACAATCAGGAGGGGCTTCGGGGAAGAAGCCCAAGGGATCAGATTTGGGGCCAAAGGGCCAACAGGGACGGGACCGCTGCAGGAAACGCGGCAAGTCGCACGAGGGGGCGTGCAGGTTGGGATCATCAGGCTGCTATAAGTGCGGCAAGTATGGGCACTATAGCAGGGATTGCACTACTCCGGCAGCAGTTATTCAGACATCTGAGTTGCTGTGTTTCCACTACAACCAGAGGGGCCACAAGAAGGCCAATTGCCCCCAGTTGATAGTTACAGCGCCGGTGAAGGCGCCAGCTCCAGCGACCCTGCGGATCACAGATGGCCGGCAAGGCAAGGCAGAGGCTCCAGTGGTGAGGAGCCGGGCATTTCAGCTAACCGCCGAGGAGGCACGCGCAGCACCCGATGTGGTGACGGGTATGATTCTTTCCCTCTCATTTATTTATATGATGTTATGATATTGATATGTGCTCGGTATATGTATATATGTGTTAGGATCGTTCCATGTGAACGGTATCCCAGTTCAGGTGTTGTTCGACTCGGGTGCTACCCGATCATTTGTTTCCCTTGCACTTAGCAAGAAGTTTCCTAAGTCTTCGGGTATGTTGGATTGCCCTTTGGAGGTGGAGATTGCTGACGATCGATCGGTGCGGGCGTCATCAGTATTCAGAGATTGTGTTCTGAGGTTATTCGAGGAGCGCTATTTGGTGGATCTGGTTCCCATTCCGTTGTGTGGGAACAAGGTGATTATAGGCATGGATTGGTTGAGCCCTAATGGGGCAGTGATAGATTGCGCACAGCAGCTAGTGCGAGTCAGGACCCCAGGTGGGGGAGAATTAGTGATTCATGGCGAGAGGCCGCAGTGTGGACCTGTAGTATGTTCAACAGCGAGGGCTAGACGCTACCTTCAGCAGGGATGCGCAGGATATGTCGCGTACGTGATGGATACCCGGGAGTCGGGTAAGGCGACAGTGAGCGAGGTTCCGGTGGTGCGAGATTTCACAGATGTTTTCCCAGAGGAGCTTCCTGGGATACCTCCGGAGCGACAGGTGGAGTTCAGGATTGATCTCGTTCCTGGTGCGGCTCCGATAGCCAAGGCACCGTATCGGTTGGCTCCTCCTGAGATGCAGGAGTTGTCTACGCAGCTGCAGGAGCTACTAGACAAGGGATTCATTATACCGAGCAGTTCACCTTGGGGAGCCCCGATTCTGTTTGTGAAGAAGAAGGACGGGTCGCATCGGATGTGTATAGATTATCCGGAGCTGAACAAGGTAACGGTGAAGAACCGTTACCCACTCCCGAAGATTGATGATCTCTTTGATCAGTTGCAGGGAGCATCTTGGTTCTCCAAGATCGATTTGCGTTTGGGCTATCATCAGATGAGGGTTAAAGAGGAGGACATACAGAAGACCGCGTTTCGGACGCGTTATGGCCATTATGAGTTTGTGGTGATGCCGTTTGGGATCACCAATGCTCCTGCCGCGTTCATGGACCTCATGAACCGCGTATGCAGGCCGATGCTGGATCGGTCTGTGATAGTTTTCATTGACGACATCTTGGTTTATTCCAAGACACAGGAAGAGCATGAGGAGCATCTGAGAGAGGTATTGGAGACCCTGAGGAGGGAGAGCTTGTACGCCAAGTTCTCTAAATGTGAGTTTTGGTTGCGCGAGGTGCAGTTCCTTGGGCACCTCGTCAACCAAAATAGGATTTCAGTAAACCCAGCCAAGGTGGAGGCTGTGATGAGGTGGGAGGATCCAAAGTCTCCATCCGAGATTCGGAGTTTCCTAGGATTGGCAGGTTATTATCGGAGATTCATTCGGGATTTCTCCAAGATAGTTGTACCCCTGACACGGTTGACTAGGAAAGTCGTGGTCTTTCGGTGGGGGCCCGAGCAGCAGGCAGCGTTCGAGACGCTGAGGCAGAGATTGTGCGAGGCGCCAATCTTAGCCCTGCCAGAGGGCGTAGAGGATTTTGTGGTTTACTGTGACGTGTCCATTTCAGGGTTGGGCGCGATACTGATGCAAAGGGGGCATGTCATTGCTTACGCTTCGAGGCAGCTCAAGCCTCATGAGGCGAACTACCCGACGCATGATCTGGAGTTGGGGGCAGTTGTTTTCGCCCTCAAGATTTGGCGACATTACCTCTATGGAGTCCGGTGTACCATCTACACGCACCACAAGAGTTTGAGGTACCTCATGGATCACCCAAATCTGAACATGAGGCAGCGTCGGTGGTTGGACGTGGTGAAGGATTATGATTGTGAGATCCTTTACCACCCAGAAAAGGCCAATGTGGTGGCCGATGCGCTTAGCCGCAAGGCGGCGCCGATCAGGGATATTTGCAAGAGGATGACTGTGGTGACTCCCCTATTGGAGCAGATTCGGGAGGCTCAACAGGAGGCTATGAAGGAGGAGCATCGGAAGAGTGAGCGAATAGTGGGTCAAGTCACATCCTTCGATTATGATAGTCGGTGGTTATTGACACTACACCGTAGGGTGTGGGTGTCGTATCATGGAGGCGTGCGCCAGATCTTGATGGAGGAGGCGCACAAATCCCGATTCTCTATTCATCCAGGGGCGACGAAGATGTATTGGGATCTTCGCCTAGATTATTGGTGGCCCTGCATGAAGCGGGATGTGGCGTGGTATCTCGAGTGGTGCTTGACCTGCAGGAAGGTCAAGGCCGAACATCAGAGACCGCATGGTAAGATGCAGCCGTTGGATATTCCGCTGTGGAAATGGAAATATATCACGATGGATTTTATCACGAAGCTTCCCAGGACTGCGCGCGGAGTAGATTCAATTTTGGTCATCATGGATCAATTGACCAAGAGCGCCCACTTTATTCCGATCCAGGAGAGCATCTCGGCCGAAAAGTTGGTCGATATCTACATCAGGGAAATAGTAGTGCGGCACGGGGTGCCAGTGTCAGTGATATCGGACCGAGATGTGCGGTTCACTTCCAGGTTTTGGAAGAAGTTTCATGACGAGTTGGGCACTCGTTTGCATTTTAGCACCGCCTTTCACCCGCAGATGGATGGTCAGAGCGAGCGGACCATCCAGACTTTGGAGGATATGTTGCGGGCATGCGTGTTAGATTTCGGTGGTAGCTGGGATACCTATCTTCCTTTGGCTGAGTTCTCATACAACAACAGCTACCACGCAAGCATTGACCGTCCCCCATTCGAGATGTTGTACGGTCGAAGGTGCAGGACCCCGATATGCTGGGGTGAAGTTGGCCAGAGGGTCATGGGGAGCACCGAGGTGGTGCTCAAGACAACCGAGAGGATCCAGCAGGTTCAGAGCAGGCGTCATTCGATTCTGGAAGCGGGGCAAGCTGGGCCCGAGATTCATCGGACCATTCAGGGTTGCAGCCCGGGTGGGCAAGGTACAATATAGGCTGGATCTGCCAGTCGAGCTCAACCAGATCCACAGCACCTTCCATGTCTCTCACCTGCGGAAGTGTCTCGTGGATGATTCAGCGGTGGTGCCATTAGAGGATATTCAGGTTGATGACAACCTGAATTACATTGAGCGCCCAGTCGCGATCCTCAACCGGAAGTCGAAGGATTTGAGGAACAAAAAGGTGGAATTAGTGAAGGTGCAATGGTAGCACCGAAAGGGTTCAGAGTGGACTTGGGAGCCGGTGGAAGAAATGATGGAGCATTACCCCGAGTTGTTTCGGGATCGAGCAGCAGACTTCGAGGACGAAGTCTAAAATAAGTGGGGGAGATTTGTAGCACCTGATTCCTGGTATGTGGAAATTTGTTTAACTGTTTGCATTTTTTAGCCTTGTGCTCGGCGAGTCGTAGGCCCGACTCACCGAGTAGAGTCGGGACCCGAGACACGTTTTAAGTTGGCGAATCGGCGAGTCACTGCTGTTGGATGAAACCCTAAATTTCAGGGGTTTGCACCCTATTTAAACCCTCTTTCCGCCCCAATCTCGCCCCCACTCACCCTCAGAACCCTATATCTCGTTCAAGCTTTGTGTCCTTGTGAGTTTGAAGCTTTTGGTGTGTCCTCTTGAAGTTTTGGAGTGGGAAGAAGAGTAGATCAAGAAGAAGAAGAGGAGGTCAGGCATCTTTGAGCTATCTCAGTGTGTTTCCTAAGGTATAACTCGTTTCCCCCTTGTTTTCATGGTTATTGTCCCTCATAGCTCCATTAAAGTCCTCCTTGAACCATTTCCAAGCTTGTGTATGTTTGAGGGTTCATAATAAGCTGATTGACCTTTAGATCTAGGCATGATTGAGCTCCAGGAGCTCAGATCTACTGCCTTTTTGGAACCATATTGCATGAAAGCCCTAGATCTACCCTTTTGGTGCATTTTGGACCCTAAAACCCTCATGGTTGCCTATTTACACGTAAAGTTCGAAACTTTACGTGTTAATCAAGCCCCAGGATCATGGATCTATGTAAGGCATGAGCCAGATTCAAGCAGAATCGATCATATAGTAATTGCATGGTAACGACTCGGCGAGTCGTTCATCGGACTCGGCGAGTCGAGACGCGAGTCCCCGGGTTTTCCCCCTTTTTCGTTATGGCGGGTAGAGTAGTGAGTCCGGGGTGGACTCGGTGAGTTGGAAGCCGAAATCATCCATGAAGGAACTCGGCGAGTCAATGCCCTGACTCGGCGAGTTCAAGACAATCTTCTTAGATCAAGAACAGACTCGACGAGTTGTTCATACAACTCGGCGAGTCACAGCATAAAGTGTTCATCGGATGAAGATGAACTCGGCGAGTTGTTCATACAACTCGGCGAGTAGGATGAAGGACTTGGACATCAGTTTAGAAGGAGAACTCGTCGAGTCAACACCTAAATCGACAAGTAGAGACGGGATACAGGACAATGGATTGGATAGAGACTCGGCGAGTTGGAGATCCAACTCGGCGAGTCGGGTCAACTGAAAGTTGACTCTGAACTTGAATTATGACTTGGTCAGGGGTAAAATGGTCATTTTACCCCAAGGGACAGTTAGCAGTGATTGATTGAGTGTTTTGTGGGAATTATAGCCGAAGGATTTCCGAAGCAGCAGCAGCAGCAGACAGTTAATCCCCACACAGATCAACAGCTACATCGAGGTGAGTTACCTTCCAGTAGCGGTGGGTCTACGGCCACAATTTCGGCCCACCAATAGGAGTTGTATGTAGATGATTGTCTCTGTGATATTCATGTAGGGATTACTACTACCTGTGTTGTGTTTATGTGCTAGTGACAGTAGGGGGAGATAGTCCCCAAGTATCCGGTCGATAGGGCCGAAGGGGTACTCATACCCAGCCATGTTAGATAGACTCTGGTATTGTGATACATGTTATGTGGTAGTAGTAGAGGGGAGATAGTCCCCAGTATTCGGTCGAGAGGACCGAAGGGGAGGCCAGCACCCAGATATGCTAGGCAGTGTCCGGTCGAGAGGACCGAAGGGGTAGGTCGGGCACCCGGATATGCCTGACAATTTATGTATGATATGTGATTTTATGGTATGTGGTACAGTGGGGGAAACTCACTAAGCTTCTTGCTTACAGTTTTCCGTTTTGGTTTCAGGTATCTCTTCAGCTAAAGAAAAGGAGCTGGCGTGGTAGGAGCATGTCACACACACTCTTGTTTTCCGCACTATGGATTTTCTGGGATGTACTCTGAAATATACTATGTTATTACCGGTTTTCAAACATGGAGTATTATTATGAATGTTTTGTAATGATGTTTTTACGTAGTAACCTAATTTAAAAATGAAAATTTTTGCCGGTATTTTTGGGACGTTACATGGTTGGTTTTAAATGGTTTAAAAAGTTTTAAATTAGCTCGAATTTTATGGATGTTACAAGACACATTCGTCACGGCGGCACTCTAGTCTCCATCGTTGATCGATTGTTGTCCATTTCTTCTTCAAGCATCAGTTTCGACTCCACAAAACAACCAACATGCATGACTTAACAACGATTTTTTTTGTTATTTTTTCTTTCTTATATTCTTTATAAGTATTGCCAACAAGTATGGTTGAATGATTTAACATCAATATGTTGAGACGCAGCCTTGTTTCATTTAGTTTCCCCGATTTCTTCAACTCTCAAACAACATTGTTATTGTCCACATCTGTTTTTAAAACTAGCTTGTGATTGATTATAACAATAATACCATCTGATTTTAAAATTTGCTTCTGTTTCAATGTTAGTTTGTTACAATCTAATTTGAACTTATGTACATGTTTTTTTGGTTTATAAATTTGGATTTATGGTGCTTTTTTGGAGCCTTAAGTAGATGATTGCATATTAGTAATTCGAGGATGATGAGTTACTTGCACAATTAGGAGTGGTGTTATTGTTAGGGGATCATGGTTAGAGTTTCCTTCACGGATCTCATCTTCTATTTTTGTTACCTCTTGTGCTTCCATCTTTCAAAGTTTCTTCCCAAGTCTTTCCTTCATCAAAAGTTACATCCTCACTTACTATCTGCTTTGGGATGTGTGACTCAAATTTGTCATGAATCTGAACCATGCGTCATATAAAATGCTTAACATGTCAATATGTGAAAGACACATTAGGAAACTACATAATCCCTTCGAAACTACTTGGGCAAACCAAGTGTTTTCGTTAAGCACGTACTTTTTTTTCTTTTACCTTGTTGCTTTTTTTTCTAATGATATGAAATGCTTTAGATTTATAGGTATATGCAAACAAAAGAGGCAAAATACAATCCCAAATAAACACATGTTTTTTTTTGTGCTACAGGCTTTTTATAGCGAGTTCAATTCTATAAAACTCAAGAAAATGGACCTAGGGTGAAAAGTTTACTTTGATATAGATTTCATGTCTTTGTCTACTGTCTTCTCCGAAACGGGGATGTCAATCGGAGGCCGACTGTTATGCAGAACAAGCTGACGTCACGTTCTTACAAGACGAAGACGGAGGGTGAGTGTATGAACCTTATATTCATTTTCAACTAGTTTCATTTTGGAATTGGTTTCCGTAAAAAATGGAAAGGACTATTTTACCCTTATGATTTGGTTTTTACATTTTTTGTAACACTTGGATCAGGTGCACTTTATTGTGATTATTATTAAATTCAAATTTTCATTTTTGGGCCTTCTCACGATGTGAGGAATGCTTGTCACGTCATGAGGAGTGATTTTGGGTCGTGCACCATTTTGAGGCTCACGGCGTGAGCAGTCCAATGCTTACGACGTGAGAGTGATCTAACGACCAAAGCCCTAATTTTTCGGTATTTAAAGGAACTAGAGGGCTAGGGTTACCCACCCTCAGCCACTCTCACTCTGTAAGCCTCCAGAAACCCTAATCTCATTCCTCTTTAATATCCTTTGTCATTTTAGTGCATTTCTAGCTTGAAGAAGAAGAAGAAGAAGAAGAAGAAGAAGAAGAAGGAAGTACTCTAGTGGTGGATTAGGCAAAGTATCTTCAACATCACCATTTTTTCCTGCCTTTGGACCTTTGTAAGTATCAAAGGCTCCAACTTTATTGTTTACTATGGATAGATCTAGAGTTTTGTCCATCTTATTTATGCTATTGCATGATTGAGTAAAGTAGATCCATAAAGTTAGCACCTTTATGGATTCTAAGAGTCCCTAGATCATAATATTCTTCATATCTGAAAGTTAGTATGGATTTGAGGCATGCATGAAAGATTGAAGCTAATTTCTTCACTTTTGACCTAGAAAGAGGTTGGATCATGCATGGTGCATGCATGACCATAAAGGAAACATTTTTACGGACCTTAGGAGTCCCCTTTATCTTTTGGATGAAATGGATCCAAGGACTTAATGGAATAAGAACTTAAATTAGTGACCTTTAGCCATAGACAGTGCTCACGACGTGAGATTCGAGGAGCCCCCATCTTCTGTTAAGATCATTGAAGCTCACTGCATGAGGAGTGCTCACGTCGTGATGATATATAGTTCATGTGAATTCTTTAACTGGGTTGACTAAGTTGGACTGAGTTGAGTTGGAATCGGACCGAGTACGCTGTCACGACGTGACCAAAGCATGGCCACAACGTGAGGTTGGATATTGTCTTTAAGGGCCGTTGACTTTGACTTAAGGATATTCTGGGTATTTTGGAATGTGTTGAGAATTGATCATTTGTTTGGATATGTGACGGTTAGGGCTGAGACTCAGAGTCGGGACCTCATCATTTAAAACTACGGACATGCATTCGCCTTCCTGCTGTCATCTGACTTGATCATTATGGGTGACTGGGTGTGTTTTGAAAAGTTTTAAATTGTTGTGATTTTTGGGCCGTTACATTTTCTTTAATATTTATTAATTATAAAATACTAATGGGCTCACAACTCACCCCACCATCTTCATTCCATCCAAAGTTTCTTTTTCTCCTTCATCGCTCTTTAAATTTCAGAATCACCATTTTACTTAATCCTGAAAGAACAAGAAACCATGATAATTAAGAAAACAACAATATCATTATTGGCAAATTGTTTCAAGATTCAAGAACCTGTTCATACATTGAATAAACCCAAAAAGAAATTTGTTATTGCGTCTTAGAACTCTTTGCCCATGTATTCACTTGGCTGAGTTTAACCTAATCATGCAGTTATTTTCTTGATCGAATTTCTTGGGGATCAAAAAGAACCATCCCAACTCTCTTTCTCTTTCTTCATTCTTTCTCCCACTATAATATACTCCTCTAAAGTAATTGACAATTGTGAAATCCACGAGAAATCGAAAAAGAGAGTGGGACTAGAAAGAAGTGAAGAACCACAGTTGGGACTAGTTGAAAAGACCAAATCCATAAAATTTTAAATGTTTGGACCTTAGTCAAAAAAAATGACAAACCACATGGACCATTTTTGCAGTTTTATCTATTTTTGTTTTAGAAAAGAAAAGCAAAACCCACACCTTTTTTTTCCTTTTTTGCAGCTTCAACTATAACCAAAATATCATAAGATGGCTATTGGCCAACGACTTTATATCAGCAGCATTAATCTATGCAATCACAAAGAATTTGGATGTTGAAATTATGCAGCTAATTCATGCAAACAAAGCGACTGATGCTAGTGGTGACATGAGGGAAAGCTTCTCTGGTATGCTTCCCTAACATGCAGCCTTCACATATATCTTTATTCCTGTTTATGTTTGGTAACCCAAGGATTAACTTGTGCTTCCACATGTAAAATTTAAGTAACCAAAGTTGACGTGCCCAAATTTATAGGGGTAAATGACACAAAAAACACTCTTTTTATACAGAAATTCGATTTTGACACTGTGTTTTTTTTGTGTCAATTTTGACACTGTTTTTTCCAATTTGTTACAATTTTGACCACTTGACCGGTTAACCAGGTTACATGCTGACGTGGCATGATGATGTGGCATGATGACGTGTCAGTTTTGATGACGTGGCATGCTGACATGATATGTTGACGTGTCAAAATTGATTTTTTTTCCACAAAAAACACTAAGTTTTCACTTTTTTCGATTTTGACACTAAGTTTAATTTTTTATTTCAATTTTGACAATATGTTTTTTTTTGTTCCAATCGAACATCATTTATCAAATTTTGTTCAATTTTGTCTATTTTCCATCTGAAACCGTATAAATATATTTTTTTATTATATTTTAAACCGTATAAACATATTTTTTTCGTTTAAAAACCACATTTTTATTTAAATACAAGGTGCTTTTTTTTCTTACATTCAAAGCATTAGTTATATCATGAGAATCAAACTAAACATAAGCTTCC
Source organism: Lactuca sativa (assembly GCF_002870075.4). Lineage (NCBI taxonomy): Eukaryota > Viridiplantae > Streptophyta > Magnoliopsida > Asterales > Asteraceae > Lactuca > Lactuca sativa. The sequence goes on from NC_056624.2 coordinate 155,676,450, forward strand.
AATAAGATGTAAAAATTTGATGGGTTGCAAATTTGATATCCGAGTTTTGATCGACTACACGCCTCCAAACCTCCAAACACATTTTAAAGTTGCATATTTAATATAAAATACAATTTTTATATAACTAATACAAATTTATATATAAAAATATGGTTTGAGTGTAAAAAAAATGTATTTATACAAAACTACGGTTTTTAAATGAAAAAAAAATCATATTTATACGGTTTAAATGTATTAAAAAAATATTTATACGGTTTCAAATAGAAAATTATCAACATTAAACAAAATTGGAAAAAATGATGTTCGATTTGAAACAAAAAAACATAGTGTCAAAGTTGAAAGAAAAAAATTAAACTTAGTGTCAAAATCGAAAAAAATGAAAACTTAGTGTTTTTTTTTAGAAAAAAATTCAATTTTGACACATCAGCATGCCACGTCATCATACCACGTCAGCATGTAACCTGGTTAACCGGTCAAGTGGTCAGAATTGTAACAAATTGGAAAACACAGTATCAAAATCGAATTTCTGTGTAAAAAAAGTGTTTTTTATGCTACTTACCCAATTTATAGTGCCATAGAGTACTTTCACTTGAATACTCAATGAAAGTCATTTTTTCCAGAAAGTTTGGGAATAGTAAGTAAATATTTTTGGAACATAAGCGTAGATATGAATGGTTGGGTAAATCAGGGGTATTTTTGTCCATTTCAATATAAAGAAGTTAGAATGTAACTGCAAAATAACTACCGATAATTTCTCCTTTCTTGTCATCCATTTCTTTCTTTTCCAAACAAAATTTATAAGCATTTGTCAATTAAAAAATTATGAATAAAGAAATATGAGAGGATATGGAGGAAATATACGACGTAACAAATAATCATGTATCCGTGTATTTTATTTATATTTATATATCATTTATGTGCCATTTGTCTCTTAAATACACATTTGTTAATTAGTTTATAATGTCAAAATAACCGTATGATATACTTTAGGTATTTAGAACTGAATGATCACTAAATATTGATAAGATTACAAAAGGTTTCACTAGCATTCGAGATGCTATAAACTCTCTCTAAACTCATATGAATTCTGTTATATAACTAAAAGATGCCAACTACCAACACTAACATCCTATTTATACTAAACTGGTCTAACTAACCTCACAGGAAAGTGACCTTATTGCCCTTTTCACCACTAACTCTCTTCAGCCAATATCATGTATATATGCAAATAAAAAAAGCAAAAAACAATCCGAAATAAACACAATGTTTTTTTTGTGCTACAGGTCTTTTATCCCAACTTCAGACCCTCAAACTCAAGAAATTCGACCCGGGGTAAGTGTATTTTTACTTTTTTTTAAATTTTGTTTTGAAATCAATTTATGGTAAAGTTTACTTCAATATAGATTTTGTGTATTTGTCTACTGTCTTCTCCGAGAACATGGATGCCAATCGGATGATGTCAAATCCAATGCTTTTGGAGGGTTGACCCCGGGTGTTGTCACTATATTTTTCCAAACCTAACGTATGCATTTTAACTTGTACTTAGGTTAGGCATGGCTTCGAAACTGAAGATAGGAGAGCTGGAAATTTAAAAGACCATTGTTATCATGTTATGTGATGGTTACGTGAACGATTGTTTTGATTATTGTCATTACTTTGCACATTTTTAAACTTGTTGAACTTAAATTGGGGACCATATTCGACATTTTGATGAAACTTTGGATATTAAAATCTGTTTGGGAAAATGACTTACGAGCCCAACAAAGTTTCCAAACCATTCAAAAAACCTCAATCATGTTTTGTCTGTTCAAAAAAACCCAACAAACTTAACATTTTGTCTAAAAAGTCTAGCTAAGTTACACTTTCCTAAACGTCAAATAAAAGAAACAGATGACGTGGCTTATTACCGTATCGGAAAAATGACTTGTTAGACCAATTAAGTTTCCAAAACGTTTAAAAAACTTCAATCATGTTTTGACTCTTCAAAAAAAACCCAATGAACTTAAACAAAACAATATTGGGATTTTTTGAACGGTTTGGAACTTTGTTGGACTTTTAGACAAAAAGGTTAAGTTCGTTGGGTTTTTTTAAACAGACAAAACATGATTGGGGTTTTTTGAATGATTTGGAAAGTTTGTTGGGCTTTTAAGTCATTTTCCCAATCTGTTTTTGGGTTTATTAATTTGTTTTCAAGTGACATGTGCAACGGGTGTTTTAGAGACCGCCAAAGGTGACATAACGGTGGTAGATATTTGTTCTAGTGGAATGGTGGTAAGAGAGGAGGAAGATAATGTTATTGAAATGTAATATATATATATATATATATATATATATATATATATATATATATATATATATATATACACTAGCCGTTTACCCGCGCAAAGCGCCGGGTGCAGATTGTTTATAATATTAAAACAATTATCAAAAATAGTTATGTTAGCAAATACAGAACCGGTAAGAAAAAAACTGAAGAGTTATGATTGTTTATAAATGTATATGAACACATGATTGATAAATCGTTTTCCAATGAGTAGTGTCCTACGTTTATTAGTTGTATTGTCGGATGGTGTACTCTTTTTCTTTATGTTAGAACAGTCTACACACACACTACTACTCTACTCCTAAATTTACATTTTTCTACTTAAACCCCTAACATATTGTTGAAGTTCAACTATCCCGTTAACTTAAGATACCATTAAGACAAAGACCCTTCGAGGGGGAGGGAGATTGCAACTGGCTCACGATCGTTTAAGGGTTTTCCGAAATAATAGCCTCAAAAACACTATGGGACGGAATAATGGCCTCAAACAATAAGACAAAGCGGTGATTAATTTTTGTGGGTGCTAGATAGTTCCTTTCGGCCTTTTGACAGATGAAATAATGGCCTCAAACCTTTATCTCAAAAACTTCATGCGTCATTTCTAACTTTTTTCTTTTCTTTCAAACTTTGTTAATTTTCTAAAATTGCATTATATAAAAGCTCACTTTTATTTATTATTTCATATATAAAAGTCGTTCCATCTATAATTTATTATTTCATTGTATAAAAACGATTGCAACAGATGACCAATATTTCGGTGAACATTTTCCGACAGTGGTTACTTTTCTTTCGATTGACAGTTTCGGATAAAAAACAAAAATGTTGCAACATAGGTTTTTAAAAGAAACTCACAAAAGACTACATATACCACATTGCCCATCATTTGATCCCAAGCGATCATCAGCGTGAAGCATAATTTTATTATTTTGAATGCTAAAAAGATTATTTTCTATGTCTATACATAAAATTAATATGATATACGTACAAAGTATTAAAACAAAAGAAAAAAACTAAAGGCCAAATATAAAAAACCATAATATATTTTTAGTTTGTCATCAACTCATTATGTTTCTCAAGTCTTTGTACTTTTTACCTCTTATAGTTATACATTTATATATATTTTTTATTATCCTAGTAAATGTATAAATGGATACAGTACAATGGGATAACATCCTATAAACTGGGGAATAAACTTATAAGCTATAAGATCACTGTTTTAAACCTGAAAATGGACAAAAAAGAAAACAACTGATAATTACAACAATCTCATATGCTTATAAATATAATCATAACAGATCGGATATGACAAAAGTGCTCTACCTACATGGGACAACAACTTTATTTTATTGTACTATCCCAAAGCAATGACTGCAATTCACGATTTTGATCCTAAAGATACCTGAATTTACTTCATTAGTTTTCAAGGGACATTATGTCACACCCCCGAACCAGACGGCGGAAACGTCCAAGGGCTGTTGTGACTCAATTGAATACCATCACAATGAATATACATGAAACATAACATCATTCATCACCAAGCATTTGAATATTACAACTGATAGTGTTTACATCCATTACATTGTTCCAAAATATTACATGCCCAAAAATAAATTGTTCATTGTTAATTAAACAACCGCAAAACATCATAGAGTACAATTCTTCCTTCACTTTACCTGTTACCTGAGAATACAAGTATTTTGAAAAACGTCAACATATGAAATGTTGGTGAGTTCATAAGTAATGTTTGAAATCCAATGTGTTGTAATGTTTTGAAAACCACCAGAAAATCCGATATTTTCTGAAAATAGTATAGTGTAAAAAGTGTGAAGATCCGTAAGTATGCTTGTTTGTTTTCTATAGATGTAAGCGTACGATTTGTAAAACTCGGTAAGTAGTTCGTAGGTGTATTAGTTAAAAACCCTAGGAAAACCCGACGTTTTCCTATCACTTTGCTTTAATTAGTTTATGTGTTGTTATTTCGTTACAATAGAGGTATTCGTTGAGCTCCGGAGACGTTGGATTAATAGTAGATGGTGAATTGTTGTAACGTACATTAATGAAAACGACCAGTTGACAACCGTACAAACGATCCCTTAGGCGTCGCTTGCACTTATTCACGTAACCCAACCCCCCCCCCCCCCCCCCGGACTCATGTAGCCCCACGACCGAGGGGAAAAAGAAGGTGCGAAGCCCCCGGTATTTCCCTACGTCGTTCAAGGCCATAGAGAATGTGAAGGGCCCTTAGCCCAACTCGCAATAGTGAGTGCTCGACTTCGCTAGCAGTACCGAAGGACCATTGGGGACCAGCAGCACGTTTTCCATTGAAAGTCCTTTTACACGAAATTAAGCCGTATTAGACCCAACTACATGTAAGTAAATTTCCTTTGGGCCTAAAGATCATGTCATTGGGCTAGCTAGGCCCAACAAGCATGATTTGAAACTTTTGGGCCCAAGGACGGAGCGTCGACGTCTAGCGTATTCCCACGAGTGTATAGAGTTTCCGAGAGTTCCATGTGTGTATTGAGTGTCGTAGTGTTAGTAGTTTCGGATTTGTTATTGATTCGAGACCGAATCAATTCGTTCAATAACGATTTTTGGTATTATAGGTGTATTGAAATCTGCCGATAGTCGAGTTACTAGCGTTTCATCGGGTCGGGTTCATTGCTTAAGACATTAATCTTTTACATTTTTCAGACCCTTCTTTCTAGATGAATTTACACTTTTGGACCTTATATAAATAATTTATATTTTAGTCCTTAAGTCATTATTCTTAACACTTTAGTATCAAAACTTGTAGAAAAAGTATTTTTCAGCTCAAATCTTTTTGAAAAACAGTTTTAGTCCCTCAAAATGAAACTTTTTCGGCTGGAACCTTCATTTTCGCAAATTTTACACTTTTGGCCCAAATTGGAAAATTTTTGCAACTCTGGTCCTTTTTAATTATGAAAAGCATTTTTAACCTTTGAAAAGGACTTGGAACACTAGTAGTCCACTATTTTACGGAAAAACACAGTTTCAGCCCCTCAAATTGGAAATTTTCGCATATTGGGCCCTATTGGGCCGAAAATGTCATTTTTAGCCCATTAAGCTTGAAATTTATATTTTTAATCCTCCAAAAGAGTATATTTCCAGAAAATACTTTATTGAAACTGTTTTGACTCATCTCACCCATCAGAATTCGTAATAAGTCATTTTGGGCCCTTTAACTTTATATTTTTAACATTTTGTGTCCAAAAATGAGTTTTTAGCCTAAAGAAGATGTTATTAAGCCACTTAGCTATTTTTCTTGGAATACTTTGTATGTAGAAATATAATTGATGCTAGTATCATTTAACATAAAGTATATCTCGATTTTTAGGGGCTTATGACTAGATCCAACATCATAATCACACAAAAACACACATATAAGCATAGAAATCATACAAAGCATACAAATACATATAGATCTACACTTTCACTTGTATTCCCCCCCCCCCAAAACTTATAAAACAGAAAAATAGGGAGTATGAAGCTCACCTTAGGGTGTGGTTTCGGTTTTTGGAGAAAAGATGGAAGAAATGAAGTGATTTTTGGCCTTAGCACCCTTTTCTTGAAGATCTCGAGTTTGAGGGGTTCTAAGACACAAGTTTATGGTTTCATGAGAGTTAAGAAGAGATTTTAGATAGATCAAGGAACCTAGATCATAGAATTTAGTATAACCTTACCTTGGATGGTGATTTTTGTGAAAAATCTCCTTGGAATGCACTTAAACCTCGAAAATTTTAGGAGAGGGAAGGAGGAGATGTTCTTCACAACTTAGGGAGGATGAAATGAATTTTGTGAGTGTATGTGTGTGTGTTCGGCCGAGAATGAGAGAGAGGAAGAAGAAGAGACCTTGAGGTGATCTATGCATGGAAGTATGAGACATGTTGCATGGAGAACCAAGAGGTAATAATGAGGTGGCATGATGAAGTCAACTCTTCATCTTTGGTCTTGGGCTTTTGGGCCGAAATTTTAAAAGGAAAGGAAAGTTTTGGGCTTTAATGCCCCTAAGCCCAATATTAGAGTTAGTTTGGATGATTATAAGATATAAGTGTGATTTTTTTTATACTTTGTTGGGCTAGTTTAAGTTAATTATGGCCCATAATGTTTCATGAAGTTGATTTATTCCATTCTAGGCCTAATGTGGCCCAAATTGTTGGAATAAATGAAAGTAGGTTCAATTAGAGCCCATTAAAAGGTTCTAAACCCATGATAGTCAAATTGGAAGCTTATTGGTCCATTGAGTCCAATAAGGAAGTCCTAGTCCAAAATGGACCTAAACAAGAACTTCTAGGGTTTCCAATTGCTTGTTGACTATTTGTAGTGCTTGTATGGTGTATTAGATTGCAATTTTTGATGTCATAAAGTAAGCATCATACATGCTCTTAAGTTTTTGATTCAACATTTTACTTGAGTATAGTGATTACAAGACACAAAATTTCTAGTTGTGACATCATCCCCCCGTTAGAGGGAATTTCGTCCCGAAATTCTGTTTGAAAGCTAGATTTGAGAATGCTAGAATAGGTGAGGGTACTTTTGCTTCATTTGGTCTTCGCGTTCCCATGTGAATTCTGGGCCCACGCTTTGCGTTCCACAGTAATTTCACGATCGGGATGCGACTTTGCTTAGTACGCTTCACCTCCCTGTCCATGATTTCGATTGGTTCTTAAACGAACAGGAGATTCTCGTTGATTTCGATCTCGTCAAGGGGAATGACGAGTGTTTCATTTGATAGACACTTCTTTAGATTAGAGACATGGAACACGGGGTGAACACTGTTTAGCTCTGTGGGTAGCTGCAGCTTATACGCCACTGGACCTATTTGGGCGACGATCTCGAAAGGTCCAATGTATCGTGGGTTCAGTTTTCCCCGTTTTCCGAAACGTATAACCCCTTTCCAGGGTGAGACTTTCAACAGTACTCGATCACCGACCTGAAACTCTAAGGGCTTTCGCCGTTTATCGGCGTAGCTCTTTTGTCGGTCACGCGATGCTTGTAATCGAGCCCTGATTTGGACGATCTTTTCCGTGGTTTCGCGAATGATCTCCGGTCCCGTTAGCTCTTTGTCCGACGTATGTGTTTTTGCTAGTTGGGTATCGCCAACCTCATCCCAACATAACGGTGATCTACATTTACGCCCGTACAGTGCTTCGAAAGGAGCCACCTTGATGCTCGAATGATAACTATTGTTATACGAGAATTCGATTAAAGGTAGGTGGGTATCCCAAGACTTCCCAAAGTCTATCACGCACGCGCGGAGCATGTCTTCGAGCGTTTGGATGGTTCGTTCGCTTTGACCATCCGTTTGCGGATGATAAGCGGTGATCATGTCGAGATGAGTTCCCATTGCCTTATGGAGTGATTGCCAAAAACGTGAAGTGAACCTACTGTCCCTATCCGAGATGATAGATATTGGCACTCCGTGGAGTCTCACGATTTCTCGAACGTATAAACGCGTCAATCTCTCCATCTTGTAGGATTCTTTGATTGGCAGGAAATGGGCAGATTTCGTCAGTCGGTCGATTATTACCCATATGGTGTCTAGTCCATCCGACGTTTTGGGTAGCTTGGTCACGAAATCCATAGAAATCCCCTCCCATTTCCACTCAGGAATTACCGGTTGCTGTAATAACCCTGAGGGCTTCTGGTATTCCACCTTTACCTTGGCACACGTAAGGCACTTACTAACGTAGGTAGCAATTTTCGCCTTCATGTTAGGCCACCAATAGTGTTGTTTAATATCCAAATACATCTTGTCTGAACCAGGATGAATGGAGTATCGCGTCCTGTGGGCTTCCTTCATAACTACCTCCCTAAATCCTCCGATTTTAGGGACCCAAATACGGTTCATGAAGTAGTATACTCCATTCTCCTTTGCCTCTAGGTTCTTCTCCATCCCGCGCAATGCTTCGCTTGTCCTGTTTTCCGTTTTCATTGCCTCCGACTGGGCTACCGTAATTTGAGTTGCTAAGTGAGATTGGATGGTTATAGAGAGAGTTTTCGTACGACGATTTGAGTACTCCTTCCGACTTAATGCATCGGCTACCACGTTGGCCTTGCCCGGGTGGTACTTGATTTCACACTCGTAATCGTTCAACAATTCAACCCATCTTCGTTGCCTCATGTTCAACTCTTTCTGGTTCAAGATGTGCTGGAGACTTTTGTGGTCCGTGAAGATGGTGCACTTTGTACCGTACAGGTAGTGCCTCCAAATTTTCAGGGCGAAGACCACGGCTCCCAATTCCAGGTCATGGGTCGTATAATTCACTTCGTGCGTCTTTAGTTGGCGAGATGCGTAAGCTATCACCCTTCCACGCTGCATGAGAACGCAACCTAAGCCCTGATTTGACGCGTCACAGTAGACCACGAAATCTTCCGTTCCCTCCGGTAGTGACAGTACTGGGGCGCTACAGAGAGCTTGTTTCAGGGTTCGGAATGCGGTCTCTTGTTTGTCCGTCCATTTGAATGGTACGCCCTTTTGTGTAAGCGAGGTAAGTGGCTTGGCGATCTTAGAGAAGTTTTGAATGAATCTCCTATAGTAGCCTGCTAGACCCAAGAACTGACGGATTTCTGTAGGTGTTGTCGGGATTGCCCATCCTTCAACAGCTTTGACTTTAGAGGGATCCACATGGATTCCATCTTGGCTGACTACATGACCTAGGAAGTTCACACTCCGGAGCCAGAACTCATACTTGGAGAGTTTAGCGTACATCTTTTCCGATCGCAGAGTTTCTAGGACTTGTCGGAGATGTCTGCCATGCTCTTCTTTGCTTCGAGAATAGACGAGGATGTCATCGATAAAAACAATGACAAAGTTGTCGAGGAATGGTCAACAGATTCGATTCATTAGGTCCATAAATGCGGCAGGGGCATTTGTCAGACCGAAGGGCATTACGACAAATTCATAATGTCCGTAGCGAGTTCAGAAAGCGGTTTTTGGAATATCCTCTTCCCGGACTTTGAGTTGGTGATATCCAGATCGTAGATCTATCTTAGAAAAATAACTAGCTACTTGGAGCTGGTCAAATAGATCATCAATTCGTGGGAGTGGGTAGCGATTTTTAACAGTGAGTTTATTTAACTCTCTGTAATCGATGCACATTCTAAAAGATCCGTCCTTCTTTTTGACAAAGAGGACTGGAGCTCCCCACGGGGAGTAACTAGGGCGGATGAATCCCTTGTCCAAGAGTTCGCTGAGTTGGCTGGACAATTCCTGCATTTCAGCAGGAGCTAGCCGATAGGGTGATTTAGCGAGAGGAGTTGCTCCTGGAACGAGGTCAATTCGAAACTCCACTTGCCTCTTCGGGGGTACTCCGGGAAGATCCTCAGGAAACACGTATGGAAATTCACATGCTATGGGAATGTCTTGAACGTTAACCTCTTCCTTGGTTTTATCCACTAGCTGAGCCAGGAACGCCAAATTGTCCTTTCGTAGATGTTTTTGTGCCTTGATGCACGAGACGAGGCGGAGGTTCATGCTAGGTTTGTCTCCGTAAATTACTAGGGTTTCATGATTGGGGAGGCGAAGGCGAACAACCTTCTCGTGACACATAATTTCAGCATGGTGGGGGCTTAACCAGTCCATGCCAATAATCACATCGAAACTCCTAATTGACACGGGCATTAAGTCTATCCGAAATACGTGTTGATTTAGGGTTAGGGTACATCCGATGTAGATTTCCCCGGTGGATTCGGTTTTCCCATTGGCCATTTCCACCATAAAGGTTTCATTGAGCTTCTGGGGTGGTTGTTTTAATAGATGCTTAAACTTATTACTTACGTAGCTTCGTTCTGCTCCGGTGTCAAACAGGATGCATGCATAGGTGTGGTTTAGGAGAAACGTACCGGTCACAACTGCAGGGTCCTGAACCGCCTCTCCTTGACCCATGGTCAGCATCCTTCCTGTTCTTCCGTTCCCGGGATTGTTGTTGTTAGGGCAGTCTCGGCGGAAGTGCCCAGTCCTCCCACACCCGAAGCAGGTGTGGCTAGGCCCTGCATTATTGCCGCCGGTATTGATGTTGTTGTTGTTGCGATGGTTGTTGTTGTTGCTGTTTCCTTGTTGTTGGTTCTGGGGAGGGTAAGCCCTAAAGTTCCTCGACGTGTGTCCTTTTCGATTACAACTGGTGCACTGTAACTCCCTGCATTCTCCATTGTGATGGAAACCACACTTGTTGCATTTGGGAAAATTACCGAAATAAGGTCTGAAAGCATTTGAAGCCGCTGAGGCTGGAGCATGTGGTGTGGCTGGAATCGGTGCAGTGGTAGCATTAACCGCCACTGTCTGCTACTTTTTAGAGGTCTCGGGGCCCTGACGTCCCTTCCTCTTGTTGTTCTTCCCTTTCTTGCCATCACCTTCCTTCTTGCCCTCAATCTCCGCTGGCTTCTCACCCTTTTTGTTGTTATGGTCATACAACTTCTTCGCCAATCTCTTCGCACTGTCGAATGTTTCCGGGTTTGCAGCTATCACGTTTCCTTGGATTGGTGATGTTAGTCCCCAAATGAATCGCTCAATCTTCTTTCCTTCCGAGGTGATCATACCTGGGCACAACAGGGATAGTTCGCTAAATCTCGATATGTAGGCATCGATATTCGCATTCTGCACAGTGAGGTTCCACAGCTCCTGCTCCATTTTCTGAATTTCACCGCGCGGACAGTATTCAGCCATCAACATTTCCTTCATCTCCGACCACGGAATGGAGTTGGCTACCAGGAGTGTCATGGCTTCCACGTGTCCGTTCCACCAAGTGAGCGCTTGGTCGACCAGAGTGCAAGCTGCGAACTTCACTTTCATCTCCTCAGGACAATCGCATATCTCGAATACCGATTCCACCTTCTCGATCCATCGCTTCAGAGTGATCACTCCTCCAGTGCCGTTAAAAGTTCGTGGCTTGGCGTTTGTGAAGTCCTTGTAGGTACATGTTTTAGTGGGTCCTTGATTCATCCTGTTGTTCGAACTCCCGGACCCTTGCTCGTTGCCTCCTCCGTTGTTCCCTCGGTGAAGTTGTGCCATAGCTGCGGTGACCGCAGCAGACACGGCCGCCTGGAATGCAGTGGAGTCAACTTCGGGTGGGATTGGTTCGGGGTTTCTGCGAGTAGCTCGGCGAGGCATCTTTCTGTCATGCAACGGAAAGACATTGAGTGCTTGGGGGTTTCTGGAAGGTTACGACCCTACTAACTAAGTGCATGATACGAACTTAAACACTCTTACCATTTAGCATACAATCATAGATTCTCAACACATAGCAATTCGTAATATCATAGCAAAGCACATAAAGGTTTACTAATATTATCCGTATTTGATACATGAAAATTTGCTCATAAGAGCATACATGAGTGACACTAGTTTGACAGCATAACGGCTCTATGAGTAGTGTAGTCACTTAAACATAGAGTCGAGGTACATAGCATAGTTCCTAATGATCTACTAAGATAAGCCTAACCCTAGTCGCGATGAGATGCGCCCGGAGGTGGTGCCGAGGAGGTGGATGCTCCCTGAAGACGAGCCACCAGTCGTTCAGCGTCCTGGAGGCGAGACTCCCACCTTACCTATCTCATGTGGAACTCCCGAAGGATGTCGCGTGTCTCCTATTCTGCGCGCTCGGCCCTAGACCGCAGCTGGTGTACCTGATCAGCAGTGTCCTGAGAAAGCTCGCCAGTGTTCCTCAATCGTGTCACCATGACCGGCAGGGCTCGGTCGGCCGGTCCTCCGTCCCTCAGGTCAAAGAACTCGCGCGACATGCCAAACGGGGGTCGTTGTCCCTGTTGTCTGCTCCATCTCCAAAGATCAATACCCCAGGGAGGGGTAGGACCAGTGGGGCCCACACGGTAGGCAGGCACCCTGATCGGGTAAGGGGGTTGATGACTTTGGACTCCGCGTCCGAATCACCCCCTTCGCTGCCATCGGGTTCCTCCTCGAAGTTCTCTTCGTCTCCTTCTGGCTCGGCAGGCTCGCCCTTGACTACCGCTTCCGGTTCTTCGTCAGATTCCTCTTCGGGGTCTTCCTCAGGCTCTTCCTCTAACCAACCGTTATTCCCCTGATTAGGGAAATAGGGGTCTCCGGGGTGATGAAAGCCAGCCATGCTGTCTGTGTGAGTATGTAAACATGCTAACATTAATCCTAGGATGCTACAACTATTATACAGAATAAGCAGGCGTTCTCTTTTTGGTGATAAGGGGTATAGTTTTAGGTTCCCTAGCTATCACGATCTCATCAGAACGTGTGTTAGCCATACCTTAGAGAGAATGTAGTTGATCAGGCTACATCCACTCCTTGGTACCCCTAAGAACAGTCTTGATTTAACCGAGATACTAGCATTATCTTGTTTGGTTCGGTGTTATGTTCCTTGTTTCTAATGCAGGCAAAGGTATTTTATTGTTGTATTTTACTTGTTTTGTTCAGAGTTATGTTAGTCCCTCTTTTGGTTTATAGTTGCATATCAATGGATGGTTAGATATGCTAGTTCACTATAAACAGAGCTCTGATACCAACCTGTCACGCCCCCGAACCAGACGGCGGAAATGTCCGAGGGCTATTGTGACTCAATTGAATACCATCACAATGAATATACATGAAACATAACATCATTCATCACCAAGCATTTGAATATTACAACTGATAGTGTTTACATCCATTACATTGTTCCAAAATATTACATGCCCAAAAATAAATTGTTCATTGTTAATTAAACAACCGCAAAACATCATAGAGTACAATTCTTCCTTCACTTTACCTGTTACCTGAGAATACAAGTATTTTGAAAAACGTCAACATATGAAATGTTGGTGAGTTCATAAGTAATGTTTGAAATCCAATGTGTTGTAATGTTTTGAAAACCACCAGAAAATCCGATATTTTCTGAAAATAGTATAGTGTAAAAAGTGTGAAGATCCGTAAGTATGCTTGTTTGTTTTCTATAGATGTAAGCGTACGATTTGTAAAACTCGGTAAGTAGTTCGTAGGTGTATTAGTTAAAAACCCTAGGAAAACCCGACGTTTTCCTATCACTTTGCTTTAATTAGTTTATGTGTTGTTATTTCGTTACAATAGAGGTATTCGTTGAGCTCCGGAGACGTTGGATTAATAGTAGATGGTGAATTGTTGTAACGTACATTAATGAAAACGACCAGTTGACAACCGTACAAACGATCCCTTAGGCGTCGCTTGCACTTATTCACGTAACCCAACCCCCCCCCCCCCCCCCCGGACTCATGTAGCCCCACGACCGAGGGGAAAAAGAAGGTGCGAAGCCCCCGGTATTTCCCTACGTCGTTCAAGGCCATAGAGAATGTGAAGGGCCCTTAGCCCAACTCGCAATAGTGAGTGCTCGACTTCACTAGCAGTACCGAAGGACCATTGGGGACCAGCAGCACGTTTTCCATTGAAAGTCCTTTTACACGAAATTAAGCCGTATTAGACCTAACTACATGTAAGTAAATTTCCTTTGGGCCTAAAGATCATGTCATTGGGCTAGCTAGGCCCAACAAGCATGATTTGAAACTTTTGGGCCCAAGGACGGAGCGTCGACGTCTAGCGTATTCCAACGAGTGTATAGAGTTTCCGAGAGTTCCATGTGTGTATTAAGTGTCGTAGTGTTAGTAGTTTCGGATTTGTTATTGATTCGAGACCGAATCAATTCGTTCAATAACGATTTTTGGTATTATAGGTGTATTGAAATCTTCCGATAGTCGAGTTACTAACGTTTCATCGGGTCGGGTTCATTGCTTAAGACATTAATCTTTTACATTTTTCAGACCCTTCTTTCTAGATGAATTTACACTTTTGGACCTTATATAAATAATTTATATTTTAGTCCTTAAGTCATTATTCTTAACACTTTAGTATCAAAACTTGTAGAAAAAGTATTTTTCAGCTCAAATCTTTTTGAAAAACAGTTTTAGTCCCTCAAAATGAAACTTTTTCGGCTGGAACCTTCATTTTCGCAAATTTTACACTTTTGGCCCAAATTGGAAAATTTTTGCAACTCTGGTCCTTTTTAATTATGAAAAGCATTTTTAACCTTTGAAAAGGACTTGGAACACTAGTAGTCCACTATTTTACGGAAAAACACAGTTTCAGCCCCTCAAATTGGAAATTTTCGCATATTGGGCCCTATTGGGCCGAAAATGTCATTTTTAGCCCATTAAGCTTGAAATTTATATTTTTAATCCTCCAAAAGAGTATATTTCCAGAAAATACTTTATTGAAACTGTTTTGACTCATCTCACCCATCAGAATTCGTAATAAGTCATTTTGGGCCCTTTAACTTTATATTTTTAACATTTTGTGTCCAAAAATGAGTTTTTAGCCTAAAGAAGATGTTATTAAGCCACTTAGCTATTTTTCTTGGAATACTTTGTATGTAGAAATATAATTGATGCTAGTATCATTTAACATAAAGTATATCTCGATTTTTAGGGGCTTATGACTAGATCCAACATCATAATCACACAAAAACACACATATAAGCATAGAAATCATACAAAGCATACAAATACATATAGATCTACACTTTCACTTGTATTCCCCCCCCCCCAAAACTTATAAAACAGAAAAATAGGGAGTATGAAGCTCACCTTAGGGTGTGGTTTCGGTTTTTGGAGAAAAGATGGAAGAAATGAAGTGATTTTTGGCCTTAGCACCCTTTTCTTGAAGATCTCGAGTTTGAGGGGTTCTAAGACACAAGTTTATGATTTCATGAGAGTTAAGAAGAGATTTTAGATAGATCAAGGAACCTAGATCATAGAATTTAGTATAACCTTACCTTGGATGGTGATTTTTGTGAAAAATCTCCTTGGAATGCACTTAAACCTCGAAAATTTTAGGAGAGGAAAGGAGGAGATGTTCTTCACAACTTAGGGAGGATGAAATGAATTTTGTGAGTGTACGTGTGTGTTCGGCCAAGAATGAGAGAGAGGAAGAAGAAGAGACCTTGAGGTGATGTATGCATGGAAGTATGAGACATGTTGCATGGAGAACCAAGAGGTAATAATGAGGTGGCATGATGAAGTCAACTCTTCATCTTTGGTCTTGGGCTTTTGGGCCGAAATTTTAAAAGGAAAGGAAGGTTTTGGGCTTTAATGCCCCTAAGCCCAATATTAGAGTTAGTTTGGATGATTATAAGATATAAGTGTGATTTTTTTTATACTTTGTTGGGCTAGTTTAAGTTAATTATGGCCCATAATGTTTCATGAAGTTGATTTATTCCATTCTAGGCCTAATGTGGCCCAAATTGTTGGAATAAATGAAAGTAGGTTCAATTAGAGCCCATTAAAAGGTTCTAAACCCATGATAGTCAAATTGGAAGCTTATTGGTCCATTGAGTCCAATAAGGAAGTCCTAGTCCAAAATGGACCTAAACAAGAACTTCTAGGGTTTCCAATTGCTTGTTGACTATTTGTAGTGCTTGTATGGTGTATTAGATTACAATTTTTGATGTCATAAAGTAAGCACCATACATGCTCTTAAGTTTTTGATTCAACATTTTACTTGAGTATAGTGATTACAAGACACAAAATTTCTAGTTGTGACACATTACTTGTTGGAAAACTTGGCAACATGCCAAGTTAATTGCATAAAGTATCAAAGGTGGATTTAAAGAAGACATGATTACTTTTTTAAAGCCAACAACTACAAAAAAAAAAGACCTAAAGAATAATGGTGACAAAAAACTACCTACAATAAAGTGGCTTTCGGTTGCTGTTAGATCACATTTGACCAAAGATTATTTCAGCAATTTCATAAAACATATAGAGTGCATGTTCTGTAACCTGCCAAAAAAATAACAATTCAAAGGTTCTTAATCCCATAAAACCACTAAAAAGGCATAAATGAATCAATGAGCTTACCAGTTAAATTTTAAAGAAAACAAAAAATAAAAGGGCATCTTGACTTTTTAGCAACCTTGTATAAAAAAAATCCCTTGAAATTTTTAGCAACCTTTTTTTGAAGTTTTTAGGTTGGATTCAGAATCAAATCCCAAACAAATTACATTTGTAGTTCAGAACAAAGAAAAAATCTCATGGTGGCGGTGGTGGTGTAGATGATAAAGAAAAATGAAGCTCAGTGATAATAAATAGAAGAAGAATATTGAAAGAACTCACAAAATGTAACTATAATTGAAGAGGTCAGTCACGTCCATTGCAATCCTTTTTGCACCGTCTTCAAGTCATAGCCTATAACTCTAAAAGAATTAAAAAAAAACATAAAACTATAAAGTCAAACTACAAATATAATTCGTGTAGGATTTTTTCGCCAATTACATTAATTGTCTATAAATAATCCATCTTCCATAAACCACGATTAGAGACCTTAAAGCTAGAGTAAGCCATAAAGTATAATTATTTACTCCAAAAACAATCTGAATAATCAAAAAAATCAAGAAAACTCGAACAAACCTTGTTTTTCTTATTTTACAAAAAATAAATCCCTAAAAGACAAAAACAATAAGTTGAAGCAAATTCAAGTATTGGACAAAACAAAACCATTGAAATCCTGTCATTCCAAATAATCAAAGCAGAGCAGCCTAACTTAAAACTCCAGATGCAAATATATAAGCATAAAATTAGGAGAATCTTACCATGTTCTTAACGATTTGTTCAAAACCTTCACAAACAGATGCAAACAAATAAAAACAAAACTAACGTCAGACCCAACTTCTAAAATCTGAACTTTGAAACACATAAAAGTTACCTTAAATAAAGTCGAAGCTATGACACTCGAGATAATAGCTGGAGATGGTGATCGGCATAGACCCGTATAGAGTTCTATATGATCAGAGAAGAGATATAGATGGTAATTGGTTATGCAAAACCAAAACATATTCATGAGTGATGAAAGCTTGATCAAGATTTGATGACTTTAAACCTGAAAACATGTTTGCATATTTTAATCTTCATCTTCATTTAGGAAATCAAAACACAACCTGTAGAGATCGAGGAGCCCTTAATCTACAGAGTATTTCATCATCTAATCTGATTTATATTTCATTCTCAGTATAATTAATCTAATTCTTTCCTAAACCTACTACATTTGGCGATTTGGAGACCCAATTTGAAGCAAACATGAAACATGAAAGACTTGCGAATTTTGAGGATTTGGTGAGTTCGACTCATTTTCTGATTTTTTTTCTCAATCTAATTTCTAATTTGTGTTCGTTTTTCTATATTGGGTGAGTTCGACACCTATTCTAATTTCTTATTTGTGTTCTATTTTTGTCTTGGTGAGTTCAATAATTCGAGTGTTGTTTGTTTCAAAAGTTCGATTGTTTCTTGTCACAGCATCTCCAACCCACCTTCATTTTTCATTATTTTCCCAGTTTCTTTCCCCATTCTTCTCCAACCTTACATCATTTATTCCTCCATTTTAGAGGAAATGAATAGTATAACACCATATTTTGTGTTATACTATTCATTTCTCCCAAAATGGGGATGAACTTTGAGTTTCGCTCTTTTTATATATTTATATATTTATAGTTTATTTTTATCTACTAATTATAATTTAAATGTGATTTAATATTTATAATATTATGTTATATATTAAATTATATTAATTAATTATAAATATAAAGTTTTTTTTGCTTATCAAATTCATATTAAAAATTAAATACATATTGAAATTTTAAAACACGGTAACGTATTTTACAAAAGTTTATAATTAAGTGTTATAAATATAATCTAATTTATTTAATATTATTGTAATGAAAAAAATATAGATTATATATTTGTTAAAATCAAATTAATAGAAAATGTGTGTTTGACAATTTATATAAGTTAGAAGAACGGAATATACTTTTGGGGGTAAAAATAGAGTAAGGTTAGATAGGAAACACTATTTACCCCATTGTTTACTCCATTTGTGAGGGGGGAAATGAAAATGGGTTAGAAATGGTCTTAATTGTTAGAGGACGATCACTATATAAAGGCTTGTTGGAGGAAAAGTGAAAAAACTAAAGGCAAAATATAATAGAATAGTTGGATATGGAGGGTAATTTTGGAAGTCTAATTATAGAGTTGATTTGTTGTTAGCTTATTTATTTGTGGGAAAGGCCTTTGTTTTGGTTGTTCATATATTATCTAGTTCCCTTTATTGATTCTCTTTCATATGGATGCTCATTGATTTTTGGTTGATAAGTTTGCAGAGAAGTGCATGCTAAAATGTTGCTGCCTAATTCTAGCAATTTGGCATGATTTTGTTTTGATAATGCACTTTGTGATATAATTGGAAAAATTTTGATTGCTATTTTGGGATGTTAAGTTATAGTTTTTAGATATTGGTTACAAGGTGAATTGGTTTATACTGGGGTGATTTGGATGCTAGAAATTGATGTTTTATATTTGGAATGTGAAGTTGAGGTTAAAGTTCATTTGGTATTTGAGATTAGCGTGGTTATTCTGATTTTGAAGTTAACCATTAAAGTCTTTGGTGGTGATGTTCATCTAAGCTATTGTTGGGCTAGTTTAACTCATGAAAGTTTAATGCTATTGATAGGTTGCTCATCAAAGTATATTTTTATTGCTCTTGAAAATCTTTAAAGTATTTCTCCATCCAAAGCTCAAGTTCTATGGTGGTTTTGGTTTCTTACTTACTCAATATGTCAAAGCCATTTAATATATTTTGATGTAGTGATATGGTGTACTTAACATTTTGTTTTTTGTTTTTTTAGTAATTATTAATTTCTAGCACATGCCTAGCTTTTTTATAACATTAATAATGTTTTTGTTGTTTCAAAAAAAAAGTGGTGTCATGAATTGTAATTATTAAATAATAAAAATAATTATTTTCGGGAATTATTTTATCATCTCGCCTGGTGCATGAGATACTAATGGACCGACAATGTGTATATATATACACACACACACACAATGTAACGCCCCGTTTTAAAAGTAATTATTTATGGATTCCCGAGATCAAGAGTAAGGGCATTTCGGTCTTTTATGGGCAATGGGTTTCATTCGAGAAGGTTTCGGACCGGGGTGTGTTGCTAGAAGCGAAGGGCTTCTCGCCACCTTTACGCGGATATAAAGTTCGTCAGGAACGGACTTAGGATAGAGGAGATATTGTAAATTGAAGATATTGGCATCAATGGTCCCTAAGGGGGGAAAGTTTGGCAAAGGGGTCTCATGCATGCTAAGCATGCATGCACGTGTTTGGTTGGGTACGCCCAGCGTAAGTTTGTTGTACGCGCAGCGTAATGGAGTAAATGAACGTAGGAGTCCCTTGACATACGCCTATCGTACATCTATCATCCAGAAACCCTAATATTTCGAGTGTGAAGGCTATTTAAACAACTTTAAGAGCTCATAACCCTCCCTAACCCTAGCCTCCACTGTTTAGAGCCGTTTTCCCCAAACCCTAGCCAACTTCTTCAGAGTGTGAGCTTTTGATGTAACACCCCGATTCTCAGGTAATAATTTAAATAAAATATTTTTGGGTTTTTGGCCCTACTCGACGAGTTGGTTGCCCTGCTCGATGAGTTGGTTGCCCTACTCGTCGAGTAGCAGCGGGTCGGATAGCGAATTAAGTGGCCTACTCGGCGAGTAGGAGCTGGAGAGTGAACCCCTAAGTTCCGGGGTTTGCACCCTATTTAAAGAAGCTCAAGCCTCTTTCAGTTCTTTTGCAGCCCCCTTTGCATCTCTTTCTTGTGTATGTGTGTGCCCTTTGTGTGCTGAAGTGTGAGAGAGGATTTTTGGTGGAAAAGTTTGGTGAATCAAGTGATTTTGGCAAGGAGCTGGGAAGAGATCCGATTTCTTCTTCTGTGGACATCTCTTGGGAAGGTAATTGACCATTTCCCTCAGCTATTTCAGTTAGACCTCATCTTTGAATGAGTTTTAGGGTTTTTGAAAGGGGATCAAGTTGGTATGGCAATCTATGGGCTAGATCTGAAGTTATAACTTCATATCTGGACCCTCTTTGGATTATTCGGGCATAAAGTTCCAGCTTTAGTCGAGTTTAAGGTCCCCTTAGTCCATGAGCACCCATTAAGAGCTTGGTTTTGGCATTTGGAGCTTGTAAGGCAATGCATGCACGTAAAGTTTGAAACTTTACGTGATAAGCAGGCTTAAGGAAGCTAGATCTGCAGTTTGGGACCTTGCCATGGCTTATAGACGTCTGCATGTTAAACTGAATGAAGGAACTCGGCGAGTCGCAAAGCCGACTCGGCGAGTCATATGAAGATATGCACTGGACCTGGCGAGTTGGATGAACAACTCGACGAGTCAGTTGAAGGAAGTCGTGAACTCGACGAGTTGGTTGAACAACTCGGCGAGTTAGATGAGGATGGTCATGAAAATCGATGATTTGAAGAACAACTCGATGAGTTGTATGAGTTTTAGCCAAGGATATGTCTGCAAGTATACCCGTCGGCGAGTTGGTATGTGCTTCAAAGACTCGGCAAGCCGCCGAGTGTACTCGGCGAGTTGAGACCAACATGGACTGTTGACCTTGACTAGGGATTGACTAGTAGGTTATGGGGTGTCTCCTAATAGTAACAACTTATGAGTATATTGTGCTATGGTTATAGGTGGTGGAGCTAGTGTCAAGTGATCCGATAGTTGGAGTTTGCATTTCAATCGGCATCAGCGAGATGAGTTATCCTCACTATATCAATAGGGTCTACGGCACCAATGTCGGCCCTTATGATTTACATCCTGGGTTAGGATGGTTGCTTTGTCATTGCCATGTTAGATTTCATCCTGGGTTAGGATGGTTTCTTGTTATTGCCATGCTAGATTTCATCCTGGTTTAGGATGGGTGTTATGATATTGGTTTGCTAGAATTTATCCTGTTTAGGATGGTTGTTATACTAGAGATCGGTAGTTATGGTATGTTGCATAAGATTTTGATCTATAGGGTCGGAATCAGGATATATGGTATGTTATGCTTTTATGATCCGTGAGGATTGGTGTGTTAGTGACCTGTTAGGTCGATACTCTAGCTATGAGTGAAACTCTATGATTGATGGTCAATGAGATAGATATGTTTGCTATGTTTACATGCCAGTATATGATAGTATGCATACATGGTTAGTTGGTTGTTGGTTGGGTTGAGGCGGTCCTGCTTTGTGCTGAAGGCCAACACACCCTCTGAGCGGTTCGGGGAGACTGTAGGCTCACGCGGCGGACCAGTCATGCCGAAGGCTCGGGATAGATTCCGATAGACTGTAGGCCCAGTAGGGCGGACCAGTCCGTCCAATGGCCCAGTATGTATGTTGTTTAATTGATCGTTATGGCTATGGTTCTGCTAGTATGGTATTGGTATTTTGGGGGTAGCTCACTAAGCCCTCGGGCTTACAGTTTTCAGTTTATTGTTTCAGGTACTTCAGGAGAGCGAGGGAAGGCGAAGGCGTGACCGTACCGCTCCTCATCCTCATGATCTATTTTGGGACACTCTGATGATAAATGAATTGGAAATGTTTTGTAAAAACAATTACTATTTGACTCTTTTGTTAGTATTAAAAGTTTAAATTTGGCGTAAATTTTATGGGTGTTACATTTGAAGTGAATTTGGAGTGTTTTGAGAAGAAGGTGTTGCATCTAGTGAGTAGAGGAAGAAGGCCAGCGTGTAGATCTGAAGTTTTCTGGTGATTCAGGAGCTCTTAAAGGTATAAAGCTTCTTGTTGGACATCTATTTTGTGTAGATCTAAGTGTAGTGAAGTTTTGACACCATTCTTGTCCCAAAAAACCCCATTAGGATGCATGATGTGTTTTGGTTAAGATGATTTGTCCTTTCAGACCATTGGAGAGGTCTTGAGTAAGAAAAAGGAGGTCCCAATGGCTTTGGTTGTCCCATGTAAGAAGTAGGAAGGTCTTAATGGGTTAAGACCTTGAGTTAAGAGCTTTATGGACGTCCAAAAGGATAAAGATTGAGACTTTATGATTCCTAGGCCCTTTTTGTCACTAGATCTGGCATATGGGCTTAAGTGCTTAAGCCATTAAGCACATGGAAGGATTTTTGGTGCAGACGTGCGTACGCCCGCGTACCAGAGGGGTACGCCCAACGTACGCCCTCTGTTGGGTTTTCAATTTTGGGTCGTGAAGTATTGGACTGTTTATGGGCTAGTTGGGCTTGGGTCGTGACTGAACAATATAGATGGAGTAATTTGGGCCCAACAATTATTATGGACCTTGGATCTAGGCCCGATTAGAAAGGTGGGCCCAATTTAGTAATTGGGCCAATATTGGGCTTTGCATAAGGACTTGGTTTTAGGACTTGACCCAATACAAGGAAGATGGATTTAAAGAGTGTTGTGGGCACTTGGCCTAGAAAGTCGTGATGAATTCTAATGAGATGATTTTCATGTGATATTTGGGATTTCCGATGAGTCAACGGTCAGAGATTTGCAGGATTTCGGCAGTTTCAAGGTGAGTTATCCTCACTGTACTCAAGGATCTAAGGCACCAAGGTCCAGCCCTTTGAATTGTTGTTTAGAGCTTGTTATGTTATGTGATGATATGCTTGCTAGTATCCTGGTAGATAGGATAATGATATGAGGATATGCCTTGTTAGCTTAGTATCCTAGAGAAATGGATAGTTAAGTGATGGCTAGTTCTGTTGGATCAACGCCCTGGTAGTTGGGTAGTGGTTATTTATAGACCTGTAGTCGGTCTTGCCTTATGCACGCTGGTAGGAGGTTACTTGCGGGTTATGTATGTTGAGCAGTAGCAGAGGGTATTCCATCCCGGTAGGATGATAGGGCCCTAGTATGTTGGTTCTATAGAGTATTATGTGGTTGCCTGTTATGTGTGCATGTTTGCTAGCGTGGGGCATTCCAAACTGATGGTTGTGGGCCAGGAGTATTCCATCCCAGTAGGATGATTGGACTCATATTAGGTTGGCATTCCAACCCGATGGTTGTGGGTATGGGGTATTCCATCTTGCAAGATGATTGGACCCATAGTAGTAGTAGTTACTGTATGTATAGGGAGTGGGGCATTCCAACTCGATGGTTGTTGCCAGGAGTATTCCATCCCGGTAGGATGATTGGACTCATAGCAGGTTGGCATTCCAACCCGATGGTTGAGGGGCCTGGGGTATTCCATCATATGAGATGATTGGACCCATAGTAGTTATTGTTGTACGTATAGGTGTTTGGGCATTCCAACCCGATGGTTGTGGGCCGAGAGTATTCCATCCTGGTAGGATGATTGGGCTCGTATTATGTAGGCATTCCAACCCGATGGTTGAGGGCCAGGGGTATTCCAACCGGAAGGTTGATTAGACCCGTAGTATGTTGTTCTTTGTTGTATGCGTATGTTTATGTGTGTATGGGTACTTTGGGGGAACTCACTAAGCTTTCGGGCTTATAGTTGTAGTTTATTGTTTCAGGTGCTTCAGGAGATCGTGGCAAGGCGAATGCGTGATCGTACCGATCCTCATGTTTTATGTTCTTATGATATGGTTCTAGGAAATACTCTGATGTTTGAAATATTCTGAAAACTAGATGTATGAACTTAATGGTTTTTGAAAGAAGTAAAATGTTTTAAATTAGTTGAAATTTTTGGGTCGTTACACACACAAATGTCTTATATATATATATATATATATATATATATATATATATATATATATATATATATATATACACACACACACACTGGTGGTTAGTTTTTAGATAAGAGGTATATAATGATCCAAAAAGTTGATCGTTCAATTTATAGTATTAAATATGAGAGAATGAATTGAAATTGAATTTTCTTTTAATACGAATCAAGTACATATACAAATGAAGATTCGATGGAATAGGATCTGGTACAACAAATGTTACTACAGGTAAGGAAGACTATTTCTATCTCTATCTATAAATTAAAGATAAATAAACATGTGTAAAATATACATAATGGAATTGATATCGAATCTGGATTATGTATTAATAGGATCCTGCAAGATAGACGACCTTGAGAGAAGTCCAATCTTGGATACTAGTATATGAAACTTATGGTTGTGGTTGAGTAATGGTTTAATTAAAGTATCGGCTAGTTGATCATGATCATTGATGTGAGTAACGCGTATATATATAGAACATTCTTGGACCTTTTCTCGAACAAAGTGGAATTCAAGAGCAAGGTGTTTCATTCGTGAGTGAAAAACAGGGTTAGTCGAATAGTGAGTCGCGATGAGGTTGTCTAGTAAATTATGGGAGTAATGGATGATTTGTAGCCGAGTTCAAAGAGTAATGATATTATCTGTTGTACTTCTGTAGCGGTGGATGCTACAACCCTAAACTCTGCTTCGGTTGATGATCTTGCTAATGTGGGATGGCGTTTAGAGCTCCAAACGATTGGATTTGACCCAATGTAGACAATGTAGCCAGTGGTACGGCGATAGGTTTGTTTGTCACCTGACCAAACTGTATCAAGTCTAAAATGGACGGATGTGATTTTTCTTCATCAATTATCAAAATTCAAAATATTTTAGACTTGCAAATGAGAAAACATTTAAACATTAAGGGTAAATCACACCAATCATCCCTCGTTCATGTGTCAAAATGCACGTTTGGTCCCTATTTTCAAAAATTAACTCGAATCGTCCTCATGTCGTAAAAAGTTGCATGATTTGTCCATGATGTTATAAAAAGACTATTTTACCCTTATCATTTTTCTTTTTTCATTTATTTATTATGTATTTCTTATTAATTTATTAAAAATTATATAATAAAATATTTGGGCTCACCCCTTTTAGAATACCAGTTGACCATCTTTGTCGTATATCTAAAACTTACACCCAACCACCGCCCACCACTTATCACCGTCACTCCACTGGAAAACACAACAACATTGAAAGACTTTTGAACACCTTTATAGACTCTAACAACCCTTTCTCTCCACTTACCATCCTCACTCCACCAGAAACCACCAACATGTCAAATGACCTAACATGATCTACACAGTTGATGATGATGATTGTAGATCTAAAGCAGCAGTGTAGATATGAGACGGTGGTGTAGATTTGAGACGATAAAGGTTTTCAGGTGACGATAACGACTCTAGGGTTTCATGTGAAAAGGTGGCAATTGTGGCACACAAGGTGTGATACTCTAGGCGATGGTGTCTTTGATGACCGTGGAGGCTAGGGAGGTTGAGTAGTTCCCGACGATGGATTCCACGATCTACGCCCTTTGAAACCCTCCTCTGATACCATAGACGGCGATGCAGTTGACGAACATAAAACGCTGGTTCGAAACCCTCCTCGACGGAGATCTTAAAGTCAAGACTTGGGGTTATTCGGATCGAACAAGGTGTAGCAGATTAGAGAATGAGGAGGAGAGAGAAATGTAGTATTCAAATCAAAGAATAAGAAGAAAAAGAGGCATGAATACCCCATCGATGGTTGTAGGTGGTGCTCCGGTGATGGTGGTGTGCAGTGGCGGAGCCACCTTAGGACCAGGGTAGGCCCAGGCCCACCCTTAAAATTTTATTTTTTTAGAAATAACATATTATATGGGTGCAAGATATTTGAAAATCCTTTGTAGATCAGTTGGCAAGCAAGACGTATTCTAATCCATGGATTTACATTTTGCTTTTTTTAAGTAATTCTTTTTTAAAGTTACATTTTTGCACTCATATTTATAAGTTAAATTCTTTTAGTAAGTTAGTTTTCAAAATTTACATATGTCACACCTCAAATTTTATAAATTTGTATAATTCTATTTTAAGATAATTTAATTTAGTTTTTAGTTTTATATATATATATATATATATATATATATATATATATATATATATATATATTATTTTAAAAGGACAACCCTAAAAAAAAAATTTGGCTCCGCCCTGGTGGTGCGCGGTGCTCCAACGAAGGTGTTCGATAGTGTTGGTAATGTAGTAGTGGAGTTATTAAGTTTTTTTCGTAGCGGGAGAATGAAAAAGAAGGATAATAGTATATTAGGTTGGAGTGGGCGAGGGTGGGGTAGGTTGGGGTTTGAATTTTTTTTCTTATTTTCTATTTTCTTTAAATATAAAACAAATTATAATTATATTAAAAAGAAAATAACGAGGGTAATATAGCCATTTTATATTTGATAAAGGATGTAACATACAAATTTAAACTAACAAGAGAGATGAATCATACAACTTTTTTAGGATATAAAAAATATCCCAATTAATTTTTAAAAATAAAAATCAAGGTTCTAAATAACGTAAGGCGTGACTTGGCGGCAAGGTAAAAGTTAAGTCATGACAAGCCTTGACGAGCCATGACGTTTTTCAAGGCGTGACTATATTATATACATTAAAAGATATAAATCATATAATTATTGAATTTTATCAAATATTTGAAGTTTTTTGAAGTGTTATATTAATATCTAATATAAAAAAGTTAACAAAAAACTCATTTATTTTAGGTCCGATAAAAAACAAAAGAGAAAAAACAAAAAAAAATTGTGCCTTGAAAAAAACTCGCGTCATAACGCGATAAGGCGTGTCTTGACACGTTATTTGGGCGTCACGCTTCACAAACCCGTCTTGGACGTTTTCGTAACGGCTACACCACGTCTCGCATCATGGCACGCTTTAAGGCGAGCCATGGCGCAATTTTTAGAACCATGATATAAACTAACAAGAGGTGAATCATCCAATTTTTTAGGATATAAAAAATATCCCAATTAATTTTTAAAAATAAAAACTATTGTTTTGAGTTTTGAGACCTGCACAAAAATTATAAGTTTACCCAAACAAAGACTAGAGTTGAAATCACCAAAATGAAATTCACGTTTTTCATAAAAAGCAAAATGTATTATTATCATTAATTCTGACGTCATCAGTTGAAAGCGCGTGGTGGTAGCTATGACCATGAGCACATATACTTTTCCGCCATCGAAGATCGCTTCTTTGCTTGGTTGCTAATCTACCTACTCCTTCAAAATCCCCCCAACTCATCCGATTCCTCCATAATCCATCAACATGGCTTTGGAATGGGTGGTTCTAGGCTACGCCGCCGCAGCCGAAGCCGTCATGATCATCCTCCTAACCCTCCCCGGCCTTGACGCACTCAGGAAAGGTCTTATCGCCGTTACAACCAGCCTCCTCAAACCCTTCCTTTCCGTCGTACCCTTTTGCCTCTTTTTGCTAGCGGACATCTACTGGAAGTACGAAACAATGCCTAGCTGTGAATCTCAGAACTGCTCACCATCGGAGCACCTCCGCCACCAGAAATCGATCATGAAGAGCCAGCGCAACGCTTTACTTATCGCTGCTGCACTCGTCTTCTACTGGATCTTGTACTCTGTCACGAAGCTTGTTGTTCGTGTTGACCAGCTCCATCAGCGAATTGAGAAGTTGAAGAACAAGGAGTAAGTTGTCGATCTGTAACCCTATTATTGGGGGATTTAGATAAGTTATCTCTGGATTTGATTCGCTTTTGTTATTTAAGTTCTATGAGTACCCATCATTCGAATTTGAGGCTTGATGAATTCTATTCTACTTTTTAGTGTAATTGATACCGATTTGACTTGCTATGGAGATATAAAATTGAGTTATCCTTCGTTATATGCCAATATGTTTTCTGTTTGGAACAAAATTGAATGATTTTCTTTCCCCGATCAATTACTTGTTTATGATCCAACTGTTGAAGGTTAAGATCTGTGAGTTTTCAACAAATATGGCGATTTTCCCCAATTTATATCCAAATTAGGTTCCCAAATCATGAAAACGCCAGTATTATGAACATGATACTCGAAAGTCATTCATCTTATAGTCTTAACTATGGAGATCTTAGGGTTCAAAGTTGGATTCGAAGTGATACAATTTGAATTAGTTTTGTGCATTTTTGACAATGTTGCGAGTTAAATGCCTAAGCAAAATCGAATGATTCTTGGATCAGGGGATATACCCCCTTTGTGGCTTTGTTTTTGCAATGCTTTCTTGATCTCTATGAAATTTTGTGATGATATCTATTACAATAATTATCAAGTACATATATATTACCACAAGTCCACAATGACTCAAAATGTGATTTAATTTATGACATTTCACTATAAACAGTTTAAATTTTATAAAATAAGTCGACTAATTTTTAACCAACCATAAGGTTTTGTAGAAATGTAATCTTTATTAATTCCGTGATATTTCTAAAAAATGTAATCTTTCAATGATATTGACTATCCCATTATGGTCACTATTGTGATTAATCCTTATTTGTATCAGTTTTTTAAATTTTAATAGAAATTAACTTGCAATAGATATAAATAAAAAGAATGATATATTTTTAGGGAAGAGCATAGGTCGGTTTTGGCTAAAACCAAACCAAACCATTGAAAATCGGTTTTTCGGTTTTTAAATCCATACGGGTTTGGTTTCTGCATGGGTTGGTTTTTCGGTTTGGGTTTTTGGGTTTAAATCCATGATTTATGGCTTCATGTTTTTTGGGTTTTCGGGTTAAATCTATTGAAAATACGTTGCTATAAATGGTACTGTATAACCATTGCTACTTATTTAATGACTGGTGCAAGAGAAGATAGGTAGACACGACATTATATGAAGTTATTAAACATGGAGCAACGATATTTTGACTTATCAAAGTAATTCTAGAGTCAAATTTAAAAGGCTAAACAATAAAGAAATATTAAATTCATGGTTGGTCCGTTGAAACAGCAGAAGATTAAAATCGGGCCCGTAAATATAACTTTTTTATTTATATAATCAAGATTTATTAATATTACTATAAGAATCGACACCAATAGACCATAGCTAGTTATATTAGTGATCACCGACACAAATAATCAACGATATAATCAGAACCATGACGATGGGTTAGCGTGATGAAGAATTATCGACAGGTTAGCGACGCACACACCACACCTCTTTAGGGTCGATGCTATTAGTTAGGCTGGAGGGGGTGGCCCTCGTTAGGGACTCGCCTCCAGCATGTTAAGATCGCCAAACCCATTCCCCTCAATTTGCTAAAGTGGTCGCCAAAATTATCTCGCTAGCCCTATAGCGAGAGGAAAGAGAGAATGAAGAGAAGACAAATGACTTTTAATTGGATTGTTTTTTTCTTTTCTGTTTTTTTCCTTTTTTTAAATTAAAATAACATAAATATTTAATGTTACCACTTCTTAACTTTAATTTCTCTCACTTTTTGTAGGTCATACCACCATTTCCCCCACTTTTTTTTCCCTCACCTAATACCCAAAGAATTGGTGGAAAGAGCTTCCCTCATTATTTTTTTTAAAATAAAATTAATTGATTTTTATGATTTATAGTTTTTAGATTAAAAATAACCAAAAATTAATTAAAAAGAAAATGTATTTCATTAATTAAAATAAAAATTACAATAAACCTGAAATTTTAAAAACTAGAAAATAAAAAATAAAATAAAATAAAAAAATCAAACAAACCAACAACGATCTACGGAAAATATTTTTTCAGAATTTTTTCCCTCTTCTTCATTACGAGCTCGAGAGCCGGTCCCGAGAGATGATCGGTGTTTTACATCAAAATTTTCATATCCTCCATTTCTTGTCTTTTCGTCGGCTCCTTTTTCCTTGCTTCTTCTTTTTCTTTGTCGAAAGTCAAACATTCGGATAAATTAAGATTATATTGATCAAACGACGCTGTTATTTTCCGTATTTCGTCAACGTCCATGCTAAAATCAGATGCACCCAAAGAAGTCCATTTTCCCTTTCTCTTCGCTTTGTCCTTACCCATTGGGCGGACAATTTCTTCTAGCTCGAGTTCAACATTCTGATTTAAATCTAGACCGACCCGAGCATCGGAGGAGGTTGTGTAACCACTAGAGCCCGTTTTCATTCGCTTTGATTGTTGGACTCCAAAAATAAAATTTTGCTTGTATTTTTTCCACCTAGGACATCGGACCAATAATTTCCAACAATCGTGCCACTTGAATGGTTTCCCGACTTCCTCAAGGTAAAACTGCAAAGCTTCTTGAAGTATTTGTTTGTCGCATTGGCCACTTTTTCGTTGGGTTTTTAGGTTGTCTTACAACCCGTTTATTTTTGAAACCCTCTTTGCTATTTCTCGAAACTTCGAATTCAGTTGATGTTTCGTACGGTAGTCGTCACCTTTTTCTAGCTCCTCTCGAAACCATTCTAAAATGTGAAACCAAATATGGTTTCCCGGTTGTGCGTTTCCTTGAATCGAATCCTCAGAAATGTCAGCCCAAGCTTTGACCAAAACTAGTTCTTTGTGTGGAAGTCATGCTGTCGGCTTTTGTCTTCCCGGTTGTGCGACACCCTCGCATGCTTGTTTTTTTCCCTTTACGTCTTTGTGGAGATGGTGTGGGTTGAGTTTCAGGAACCATCTCTTTTTCTTCCGAGTCATCCAACTCATCAACAAGTTGGCGTTGTTGTTGGGTTTGGGTTTGAGGTTGATTTGGCGATTGTTGATCCGGAAACACAACAAAGTTTGAAAACATTTGCGGCGTAACATTTGGAACTTGGAGCAGGTAACATTGTCCAACATTTTGGTATTGAAATTGTAATGGGTATTGAATGGGAGCATCGAGTTGGGGGCGATAAACTCCTTCTGTTGATGAACCGATAGCAAAAATGTTTCGAGTTTGGATGTTTAAACTCGAACCATGACTTTTTTTCTTCGATCGAAAGTTGGGGTTTGATTGTCGGGATTCATTCTTTTTTTTTTTTTTGAGAAGAAAATAGAAAGAATAGAGAGTTTGTTTGAATGTTGATTGAATGTAAATAGTTGGGTATTTATAGGTGTTTAAAAAGGTAATAAAAAAAAAAAAAAAAAAAAAAAAAAAAAAAAAAAAAGGTTTAAATACATATATCCGTTGGTAAAAAAATTTATTATTTTTACCGTTAATCAACGGCTATTTCACAAAATAATAATAATAGTAATAATAATTATAATAAAAGAAAAAAAAAAAACTCCTGCCAATGATAGAGGGAGAGAGAACGCGGGTATCTTCCCCTCCCCCTTTCCCGCACCTACGTCTCTTGCCGTGATGGTGCGGTGTTCCGTCGTGCTGGAATGCTCCCACTCCTTTCTGCTATGATACCGTTCGGCCTTATAAACAAAACATTAAATGAAATAATCATTTCATTTTTTTGACATGGTCGGGTTATTTGGAAATACAAGAACAGTCACATTTTTTAAAACTCGATGAGAAGAAGTAAGAATGTTGATCCCCATCAAGTTGATGTAATCATCCGAAGGAATGTTTGAACTCATAATTATAGGTGATCGTTAGTTGTTTCTAATAAAGTTTTATTGTCTTTAAAAAATAAAGTTAATTGGAAAATAGTTTATAATAAAATTAACCATTTTATTAGAAAAACCATTTTATTAGAAAAAACGTGTAGATAACTATTTTAATAGTAGTAATTAAGAGTTCAATATAACAAAATGTAAAATCCTCTCTCATTTCACTAATCAATTTGCACAACTATGTATTTTTTTTTTCTTTTTTACATATAATGTTTAACATTGGACAACCCTATTGCCTATTAAGACGACTTAGTGTGGGCAACAGTGAGTGTTTTTTGTGACGTGGACAACCTTTAACGGCGTTACCATGGGGTAGGTGTGACAATTGTTGACACGTAAGACAAAAATACACGACACAAAACGAAATTGGGACAAAACTAAAATTCGAATTCGTGTTCGTGGCGTGTTCATGTTGTGTCCGTGTTTAAAATTCGACACGAACTTGACATGATTTAGCATTTATTTGTCGTGTTTTTCATTTTTTTAATCGCTTCGTTTTCATGTTAGTTAAAAAAACACGACATCGTGTCATGTCGTGTTCGTGTTACATAAAATATTGTCGTGTCGTGTCGAGTTAGACAAAAACACGACACGATGACCCGATTTGTCACCCCTACCATGGGGAACATCGCCCCCCTTCCCGTTATGTGGTCTTCAGTGGTGATGGTAATGAGTTGCAACAGGAAGACAATCAAATTTCATACGACTCAGATTTTGATCATATTAACCGACATTTATCGATCGTTTGTTGTATGCAATTTTGGCACAAGAATCAGGGTTGATGAAGATGATTTTTATGAGGGAGTGGCATAAAAACGGATATAAGTTGGAAGAGACGACTAGAAGAGTAAATATATTTATGTTAAAATGAAATTTAGCCTGTTACAATTGTATGGGCTTTTTATATGTTTTCGGCTAAAATAATCTTAAGTTTGTGCATTATTTTATTAAAATTAGGTTACGATGATCTTTTCTATAACTATATGTTAATAAAAATCATAAATGACTACTTCTTAATGTAAAGTTATTTTTCGTTTATATTTAAATAACCTGTGTTATTAAATTATATTTGTTTTTATAAATATTTAAAAAATCGGAAAAAAAATGAATAAATAAATAAATTGAAAAAAATTAAAAAAAGAAATGATGAAGATGGAAATTATAATGTGTTATAAACTTATAATATGTTGTTAATTTGTTATTATAACACCATATTATAATATGATATACCTACAAACCTAATTGGGGTTTTAAATTTACAAATCTCAACCAATCCAAACTCAATCCAAGCAAAGATGTTTATATCACCTTTGTTCTTGTTTAAATGGGATTTTAACATTGGCTGTTTAACATGAAGCAAAACACAAGGCGCTTGCCTTTATGACTTTATCCAACTGATCTAGCTGATATTTGTTGATAATTTCAAATAACATGTTACTTATATAAATATTTATTAGATAAAATTGCTAAACTTCGATCCATGTTTTTTTCCGGGCCCTGTCAGTTGCACTCCCTTAGAGTCGGGCCTATCCAACCATAAAGGTGTATACCGTAAAGTTTGTTGAAGATAGTTTATACCAATAACATGAATTATGTATAGTCTCAAACATGCAAATTTCTTTAAATCTTTGGTTCTATTTATTCATCTAACCACCAATGAGAGTAGTGTGAGTACATTTAAAAAAAGAAAGAAAAATGAAAGAATGATGGATGCTTTTTCTCATTGGATTCGAAGACGGGAACCGGGTAATAGAATTGGAATTGGAATGGAGAAAAACTTGGATGCTAATATGAATATTGAAGGGATAGGTACTTTGTTTTAGTTAATTAGTTTGGCTTTGGCAATGTTTTTTGTTAGAAGAATGATTATATGCTTTTGGCACTTGATAGATGTGTTGTTAGAAAACTTTTGTTGGGGTTTGTCCAAAAGGGTGGTAGATTATAATCCATTGTGGTATTTTAAGTTGTTGAATAATTAATGTATTGGATCTCTTTCCAAAAAAAATAATAATAATAATAATAAAATAAAATAGACAAGATCCATAGTTTCTAAAATGAACAAACCTGTTTTGCCAACAATATGAATGGAAAACTGAATCATTCTATATAAATTACTAACAAAATAAATAATATAATGTTAGAAAGGACATTTATGATTCAAAATAGAAAATATTGTTATTTGAATCAAAATCACAGTTAGAAGTTATTCCTTTCTTGGAATAAAATCCGAAATGGGCCAAGAGAAATGAAAAAGTGCGCGTTAACAATTCTTTTGTAAATGTCGTATTATAGATAGGGTTACATTTTTAAACCCGTACTTGTAAAACTAAGTTAATTAAATTACATGTTATTTATAATGAGTTCTATGATAAAGTAATCAAAAGTAAGATTATATGTAAAGATGCACACAAAAACCGGTTTCACTATTCAATACCGGATCCAATCCAAAACCGGATTGGGTCAAAATCGGTTTTGACAAAACCGGATCGGATCGGATTTAAAACCAGATTTTCAATTGGATCCTAATCCTATATTCCAAATCGGATTTGATACCGGATCGTAAACCGGATTCGCTAAAAACCGGATCCAAATCCATCCCAAAATCCAATTAAAACCCACTAAAATCGGTTTAAACCGGTTTCAAATCGGATTATAATTGGATTCGGATTTTGGTTGGAACCGGATCGGATTTTGACCGGATTCGGATCGGGTTTTGAGCGGATCGGATTTTTGATGACGTAGGCGAAACCGGAACGGATTCGGATTTGGATTCGGATTTTGTGCATCTCTAATTATATGTACACAATAAAATTTTGTCATCCATACTAAATTTTTGAGAATAGACTATTTTAGGTTTTTTTTTAAATCAAACTTTACATCTTACCTTTTAAATTTATAGATAGACTAATTTGCAAATATAATCTCTATGGTTAGCAAAATGATGTGAATGGAATCCAAAAAGTTTAGAACTTGCACCACTAGTTCAAAGTCACAAACTTTCCGTGGATTTGGTCCTGAAAAACTTATCATTTTGCCCTTTTAATTTATTATTTTTATTTTTTCATATTTATTTTATTACTTTATGAATTAGGCCCAGTACCCCACCGTGCCCTCTCTCTCTCTCTCTCTCTCTCTCTCTCTCTCTCTCTCTCTCTCTCTCCCTCCCTCCTAATCCAGATGCCTCTTCTTCTTCAACAATCTTCTCCCATCTTCATCATCAAACACACAAACGCAGACATACAATATTTCCCACCGCCACCTGTTATCTTCTTCTTTTCACCAGATGAACAAAAACCTCATTAAACTCCCTCTCAACCTCACTTTGTAGGATCAGAAACCGTAGAAGCGTCAAGCTTTTCTGTTTAAAATCTGGTATCTCACCTTCAAATTCATTATCCTACATTTGCAAATCTTCATAAATGCTCATCTCTGTAAGCGATTCAGGAATTCGACCACCAAATTTGTTACTCTAAACTCACTTTTCCTCATCGAACTCATTCCAGCAAACAAATCGTTCCCTGTTACCTCCGAAACATTGTTATTCGATGAATAAATACTCCTCAACAGCCCAATATTTCTCACATCAAGCATCGATCCTCCAAAACCATTGTTTACAAAACTTAGGGTTCGAACATTTTATACCTCAGCCAAAATGTCCATGTCAATTATCCCTGTTAACACCATATGACTTTTTTCCAATTCCACCCCCCCTTCATGTGACGTTTTTGTCTTTTTTTTTCTCTATTTTGTTTTTTGTTGTTTTTTTTTTTTAATTTTAATCTTATTATATTATTATTATTATTATTATTATTATTATTATAAATTTCGATAACCGTATAAAAGTCGAACAACATTTTAAAATTCGGAGGAAATTTTAAATTTAAACGACATTATAAATTTGGACGACATAGTAAAATTCAAACGACAATATAAAACGGAACAAATGCAAAGTTTGTCTTTATTTATCATTAATATATTAATTGGTTCAATATTATATTTGTGTGGTGCGTTATGTGGATTGAAAACAAACTTTACTTTTGTTTCATTTTATATTGTCGTTTGAATTTTATAATATCGACCGAATTTATAATGTTGTCCGAATTTTATATGGTTATCGAAAATGATAATAATAATAATAATAAACAACAAAAAGAAAAAAAAAAGAAAAAAAAAAGAAAAAAAATGATGTCTAATCATAAATAAAAGGTCGATTAGATTGATGTTTGGAGGGGTAAAATTGGATAAGAGGGGTACTTCTAGCACAACCCCAAAAATATTCTTAGCTGAAAACACATGAATTCATATGGCCCAACAAATCCCTAAACATCTATGCCCAAAAAGAATGGCCCAAACCAAAGATCCAAGCTCCGAAACCCAACTGGTTGAGTATGTGGGGCATACTCAGCACGTACGTGTAGCGTACTCCCCTTAGGGATTATATGCTAAACGTACCAGCTTATACGCCTAGCGTACACCTCCATTCAACCAACTTCTATTTCCTGCTCTTAATCCATAAAGACTTTACTCTAAAACCTAGATCTGACTTCCTTGGGTTGGTTTATCACGTAAAATTGCTAACTTTATGTGCATGTATGGCTTAATAAAGCTCTTAAAGCTCAAAAGGACTTAATATATAACTTAATGCATGCATGAAACCATATACCCCATAAAGTTTGCACCTTTATGTCTAAGAAACTCCTAATATGCCTATATCTAAAAGAATAAGCCCCCATAAACGACTTAACCCATCAAGCTAACTCAAAAGGTACCAAAAGCATAAAAAAACAAGACATGAATAGATCTAAGTAAGGAGAAGCCAAGGTATGAACTTTATACCTCAAAAGACTTGCAAAATGAGTGATGATCATGGATCTCTAAGCTTCGCACTAAGCAATGCACCTTCAATTTTCCCCACTCCCTTAATAACCACCTACTTCTTCTCAAGAGCTCGGTGATATAACAATGGAGGCTAAGGGTTGAGATTTAGGGTTTTAGAGAAATGGAGGCTGGTAAAGAGGCCAGACCTAGGGACTTAAGGACCTTATATAGGGTGCAACACCCTAAAATTAGGGTTTCTTATCCTCCACGTACGCTAAGCGTAACCCTCGTACGCCCTACGTACGAGGCCTTGCACCCGCGATCACTTCCGTCCTTAGTATGCTAAGCATACCATGTGGTACGCCCTGCATACTAGCTTCTCAGCTAATACGCTAAACGTACATACGGTACGCCCCGCGTACTACTCCAAGGACCAACTTGTAATAAATTAAATATAAAGGGTCTAAAAGAACATACCAAAATCCAAGTGTTACAATTTAATTCAGGGATTACACAAGATTAATATAGACAACTAGGAGTTTATGTATGAATGATTCTTATAAGGGTGGAGCTCACTTTTGAAGACCATTCAATGGCGTAAAAAGTCAAATTGGTCTTAGAAAACAACTCCTTAGGAAACAAATAGTTGAATAGTTCAAAGGAAGCTTAAATAGAACAATTACACAAAGAGAAGAAGAAAATGATGTCAGAAGTTATTGATTAACAAGATGCATCAATATATGGAATATATAAAGGAAAAAACTCAAAGCAGTTGAGCAAACATAAACTAATGGTATCTGAAGATTGTGTCTTGAAACGAAGAAACTTTGATATGTATGGAATGAGGCTGCACTGGAGTACATCTTATGATGTAGAACTCAAAAAGCTGCCATATTTATGGACAATTGGAGCTTCAAGAACCGACATAAGACCCATTTGATATATATATATATATATATATATATATATATATATATATATATATATATATATATATATATATATAGAGAGAGAGAGAGAGAGAGAGAGAGATAGAGAGAGAGAATGTGTGTGTGAGTGAGTGTTTAGTTATTACTATTATTTAATCAAGTATTAAAATAAATATGGAAAAAATAAAAAATCGAAAATAAAATGGCAAAACGGTCATTTCATGTGCTTGATGGACTAAAACCATAGAATGTGTCAAAATTTAGGACCAAAACCACGAAAAATATTAAAATTTGGACTAGTGGTGCACGTTGAAAACTTTTTGAACTTCATCCACAGTTTTTATAATTTTATCTATTTTACCAAATTTTACACTTTACCCCTATCTCTAAAAAAAATACTTTTTCCTTTGGATTTTTTTTGTCACGTATATACTTTAAAAATATATATACAAAAACATATGTACATGATATATTTGAAAATAATGTTTGAAATCAAAAACTTAGTTATGTCATCAATTTTTTACCAAAAAAATATGATCAAACAACCATCCAAATAGAAATCCATATTATTATCAAAATCAAAATATAAAGAACTAGTCGTTCAAAAAAACTATGAAGAGCTCAAAAACGACTATTCAAATGAAATGTATCTAATAGATATACATTTAAATCGATTAAGTTGTTTTCACCATCCATTTATTGCATCTCTATGATGATTCCACCAACTCAAATCTTGAAGGATCATGTGTCGTAGAAGTTATTCCTCTTTTGTTTTTTGATTTTGGAGGTCTTCATTTTGGTCATTGAATCATGGGCTCAAAAACAATATCAAATTGGTTCACAAGTTTAGTGATCACTGAAAATACATGTTCCTTCTTGTTTATGGGCCACTTTTGATACACCAAACACAATTCATTAAGCAACTCATTGAATCTACCAGTGCCTTCATCATGCAAATCATTTTGTAAATTTAGCAATAGTGTGTCAATCCTCCAATAAGGCTCATGATTATGTGACAAGTCATTTACATTACATATCCGAGCATCATTGTCGCTAGACTTTTTACCCATAATCTTGAAAGGACAACTAATCAAATAAGATCCAATAAATTTTTTTCGTTTACTTGAAATACCTCGTATATCTCAATATGAACCACCTTTGTTACGTTGTAAAATCACATGTTTATCTTATCTTGAACAACGAATAAATATCCCATATCTTTTAGAATAATAAAATTCTGAACACTCTTTACTAAATCATCACACGAATAAAATTTCGAAGTAGTTGAATACAAAATTTAATCTTCTTACATTGAAGTATTTGACTCTATTGTACTCATATGTTAGATAATCACACATAGATTCATAAATTTAATATACATTCACAAATTTAATAACATTTAAATGGAATTATAATAGAACTGTTGGTATGACGAACTCCAGGAGCATATTTAGCTCTTTAACTGCAAAGGGGCTTGGTCCAATAAGCGTTCGGGAATTCACTCTGCGTAAGATAAACAAGAGCTAGGTTAGACAACCATACCAAGAGTCCGACCGGGGCATAGATCTCCGATGCCTAAGTTAGATTGCGACCCTCGGTGTTTCTTTAGTGTTAAGGAATATACACGCTTCTTCCTTACCTCTCCCGGTTATCACATTTCTGGGGGTATTTATGGGCTACCCATGGTTAGAAAAGCTCATATATTTGACCGGTCCTCCACCTATAATATGGTCAACGAGCAGGCGTGTTTCATGTCCTTTCCTTATTTTATTTGCTTCGTACCATTTTACATATTTCTTGGGATACGATTCTGATGTTTGTGTACGATGTATTCAAATTTATACTTGTGCGAAGCAAATGGCAATGCCTGTAACGCCGACCTAGTGAGTATCGGGCCGGTAATGGGTTTCCTCGAACTATTGGCCTGGTACACCATTAAGAACCAAAAAGGTATCAAATGGAACCAAAAGTTATGTTACTGTAAAGAAAAATATATACACAGTACATGATGTAGAATTAAAACTCCATTTCAAATCAATTCAGTTGAAGACTATATATATATTAATAACATAAACAAATTTAATAACATTCAAATGGAATTATAATAAAACCATAAAAGTATCAAATAAAACAAAAAGTTATGTTCATGTGAAGCCAAACATATGCACAATACACTATGTAAATGTTAAAACTACATCCCATATCACATTCCAAATCAATTCACTTTAAGGTTTTGGCCACTTGCTCCCGCCATTGATTGGCAGTATTATGTTAGAGTACATTCCCCTTCATGTCTCTAGCCTATAACATGGATCCACCTAGTATTAATTCTCTTGGGCTTTTTCACCATTTTGAATATGTTCCTATATGGCATAAACTTGTAATTCTTGGATTGCTAGGTACAGACTCTTGCAATTATTTTATGTATCCATGGACTGGACTCGAGTATATTGGGCGTACACAAGGTACGCACGGGGTACTCTTATGCATGCATAAAGTGGGGATGTCCCCTATGTACGTTGGGCATACCCATGTGTACGCAGGGTGTACGCAAGCCAGGGGCAAACCCTAATTTTTAGGGTTTGCACCCTATTTAAGCTCATTATGTCCTCCAAGTCCTTCACCTTACCAGCCTCCAGTGCCTTATTGAGCTAACCTCAAAACCCTAATCCATTTTTCCTAGAGTTTGAGCTTGTGGGTGTTTGGTGCTTATTGAAGAATAATAAGGCTTGAGGAGAAGCATTGAACAAGAATGAGCTAGTAGATCTAGATATTGCTCATCATTTCTAGCTTATTGGAGATATAAAGTCTAAAACTTGTTCTTTCAATGTCTAGATCTAAGTTTTAGGAATAACTTATCATATTTTGGTCCCATGGATGAACTCTTATGAATAATTTCTACTCATAGTGCTGTGAGACGTCCCTTGAGCCATAAAGTTTGTATCTTGGAGGTTAGAACTTAACCATGCATGAGTTAGTGATCACTTAAGGAAGATAGATGGCTTAATCCATTGAATGTGTCCCATTAAGTCATGTAAAAGCATAATGTTTGCAGCTTTATGGATTAGAAAACTTTTATGAGCTTGGATTTGAATTTTAGACCTCAAAAGCTTAATGGGTTAAGACAATTCTTGATGGGTGGTTGTGACATTTGGTGGTTGTCGAGGCCAACAAAATAAATACCCTAAATATTACACACTAAAGCAGTGTATAGTGGTAAAGGGATCGTTTCCACAGAGATTGGTTCAATTTAAATCTCTATGTAAATCACTTGTTCAAGTACTTGTAAAACAAAAGTAAAAGTAAAGGGGGGGGGGGGTAATTCTTTTTGATTGTTTGACAAAATTAAAAACTAAGCTAGAATATAAGTATCACAAGTAAACAAGTAAAAGATTTGATAAAATTCAATGA
The DNA here is from genome assembly GCF_002870075.4 of Lactuca sativa. NCBI lineage: Eukaryota > Viridiplantae > Streptophyta > Magnoliopsida > Asterales > Asteraceae > Lactuca > Lactuca sativa. The sequence goes on from NC_056624.2 coordinate 155,717,130, forward strand.
AGTGAAATTGGTTGATATTGGGTACTCCACATGGATGACATGGTTAACTTATCATTAGACTAAATGGAACAACACTTGTGAATTGATTTAAATTGGCTATAGCAATCCATAAACACAAATTACCTCAACTTTTCGGTGTTATTAAAATGGCTAGAGGAGCTCTCAACACATTTCCTTAATTAAAGTCACAAAATCAATTAAGCATATAATCTTGTGAAAGTCAATTAACTTTAAGTTCTAAGAGTTACCAAGTCCAAAAGATAATCAAATGCTTACATTATCATTATGGAGGAAACATTTCCATGGTCTAAATGGAATGAAAACAAACATATAAACCATTTGTTGCTTACTAATTTGAGGGTGCATTACTTAACCAAGAAATTAGTCAACAAAAATAATCATTCAATCATCAAATCCCGTGATCAAAGACAAATAAACACAACAAGATGTTTAACTAGAAAACATTTCCATAAATTTCAAACACAATATAACATTTAGTCTCCAAAGCAACCAATCATCCATGAGATTTAACCCTAATCAACCAAATGAGAATCTAGCCAAGCATGGCTAAAATAAAAAAAATACAAGGTAGTTTAGAGATACCAAACATGATTCAAAGTGCAAGATGAACACCAATCTTCAAAATCTTTCAATTTTTCCCAAGTCTTCTTGAGAGCAAAAATAGAGTTGTTCTTCAAAGTCTTCATAATGAAAATCCCCCCAAATCTTCAGTAAAAAATGTGCTTTCTTTCGGATTCAAAAGCTCCCCAAAAGCCATCCACCAACCTTCCCAAAATAGAGTTAAAAAGTCAAAACTCGTATTCACCGCAGCACGATCCACGCAGACCGTTTGTGGATCCACGCAGACCGTATGGGTCTCGCTGATTGCATGCCTTGGCCCATTTAAAATACAATCCAACCCAATTTTTTATTTCATGCTTCAGCCCACATGCGCAAATCTTGGTAGCCCAATTATGTTATTCCAAAGCCTCTAATGATGATCCAATGCTTCTTTGTCTTCCTTAACTCGAATCCTTGTCCAAAGATTAAGTCAAACGGGCTTCTTGCTTATATTAACACCAAGCCCAATTGTAACACTTCAAGCCCATGAATAGATTATAAACTTCCAGCAGTCTCGCACTCCTTCCAAACCTCCAATAATAATTAGTCTTCGATAAATACTGCAAATAAGCTCAAGAGACTAGAAAGCACCTGGTAAAGGAAAAAAAATAACAAAAAGAGAAGTATGCATGAAGATTAACTAAGATGAGATGGTTTTAACTAAAGATAAACTATGAAAAAGAAGTAATAAAAACGAAACTATCAACCTCCCCAATTTCGCGGTCAGAAAAGACCGATTCTGTTTATGCTTTGTTTAAAAATCAGAGTAATATTTTAAATAAAAGTGTTGCAGAATTTGTTCCCAAAAGAAACTATGATAATATTTATCAAAGCATTTCCGAAGAAACGTATTTCATTAAAAACTTCGGGATGTCATGTACGATACAGATCAAAAGCATAAACAATACAATATAAGCCTTACAACATTTATTCATATCTACAGGCCTATAATCCATAATCCGTCATCCACACATCACATCTATGCTTGAGTGCTACTACCGGTAATACAAGAAACTGAGTAGGTCATGCTTGGGAGCCTGGCGAGCACATAAGGTTTTTAACCCACAATAAATAAGTTTATTAATTTTATCAACCAACAATAACCCAATTACCCATTCCCGTTATCCTCACTTTACATTCCTAAACACCTATCATAAGGGACCTAGCCTAAGGATCATCATCGGGATGGACACTACTGCTAAGGGGGTTCCTCGACAACAAATGTCCTAAGGCAACCATGACGGGGATGCAGTACACCAGTGAATACATCGTTCACAAACACCTACAGGTTGCGAGCCTGCTAGCGTTCCAGTTGACTGTCTAGAAAAGTTCGTGGTCGTCATCTATACTCCGCTAGATGACTGGAAACATCGTCAACATCAAGGCCTCTCATCATTGTATTTCGTTACACCTAACTATTACATCTACCCATGTTTTACCCAACACATTTTGTAGATATAAAATACATATACAATTTAAATCATTTAAAACATGTATAAAATCTTTCATCCAGCATAGACAACAAGTATTCAGACAATATGCACACATAATACGTAATTTATATAAAATATTTCATATCTATGTATAAGATGAAAGTAACTATGCACTCACTTGTTAAAGCGATGACTCCAAACTTGGGCAGCGCTTCGCTTATAACGATTATATTTTCCTTCGACGAAACCTAGCATTATTATCGCTAAGTTTTAGTCTAATATTTATTGCAACTCATTATTAGTCTAGATTCATCATTAAATCAAATTCTAGTTTCATGATCTATTAAGTAAGGAACAACCAGGTAAGATCATATTGGAGGTAGGGTCCGTTTGGTATACGAAGTATACTGTTTGGAAATCTCACTTTAAACACATCACTAAATCACAGCCTAGACATCATTCCCGTAAGTAGATTAATCAGTATAACGAGTTGGAATCACTGATAAATCTTGTTTATAGGTTCATCATAATGATAATGAACTAAAACATAAGTTATACTTAAAGTAGGATAAGTATAACTCACTTACCGGGAGGTTTGCTAGAAACCAGGCTCTGCGGGGGCAAAAATTCTAAGCCGAAAGCTCTTCTTCTTGGGGCCTTGTAGCGATCTGGGACTCGCTACTAACTCATAAGAAAGGCTAGAGAAAATCCTTGAGGCTTTGGGGGTATTTGGGAGAGAAGTTGAGAAAATGTGTGAAGAAAAACGAGGAAAGACGCCTCTATTTATAGGCTACCGGCGCTGAGTACGTCGAGTGTACTCAAGAATTACGTTGAGCGTAATGGGTTTTTAAAGGTTACGCTAAGCTTACTCAAAATTACATATGGTGTAATGTGCCACGGGTCGCAATCTCATGCAAAGCCGTAGGGAAGAAGGTGTGGCTCAGATTGCGCTACGTGTCACTCGATGGTTACTCTAAAAACTAATTATCTTCTAAAATCCGTAACTTTTGCATACGATCTCCGTTCTCAACGTTCGTTATATCCACCTATAGGTAGGATCGTTTTCCGGATATGGTATTTTTAACATTATGTCTAGGTTAGATGAGATGCAAATTATGAAGATAATTCTTTAAAGAAGAATTTCAAATTAAAAAGCTGATATGAAACCACAAACTATGGTTTTGTAGAATTTGGATTCTTCTTATTACCAAAGATAAACATAATCAACATTATCTCGTTTTCCCTAAGACATCAATAAAAAGATACTATTAATTCGATATTTATTTAGTATTTGTTTTAACTTAACAATATGTATTGTGTATTTGTCTTATAATATTGGATTATTTTTATGTTATTTTATTTTTCGCAACTACTTTATCCGTTAGTGTTTATCAAAAGTTATCATTGAATTATGTCATCGACATATTTGCTACGTTTCTAGCTAGTCCAACAAACACAACATTATTATTTAACTTTCTATTTGAGACATGTCTAATGATATCTCAATCTTATTTTATAAACCATATCTACAATCTAGTTTTTTTTTATAAGCGTATATCTTATGAATATAGATAGAAGTATGAGAAAGGAAAGTATCCGATCTGAAAATAAAACCAAAAACTAAAAATCTTGCACAAGAAAAGTACATAAATATGACCGTTGGAAAAAACCCTATTGCTTATTTCGACAACCTTAAGCCAGGAATCCTGTCTCTTTTGCCTCCATTAGTTCTCCTCAATCTGTCGATTAGCGTAGTGCACCATTTTACCCACAATTTTTACAACCCCAAGGTTAAAAAGGTGAAACACCCCTACAAGCTAACGGCTACCATTTTACATGCCATTAAATCCATCTTAATTATCAGCCGTTGGATCTTCTGACACCCACTTTTGTCTCTCTCTTTCTCTTTAATATATAAACCCCTAATTCTTCTTAGTCTTACAGTTTCCCACTCTCTTCCACTACTTTCTTTGTTTTTGCCTTCTGGGTCTGTTTCATTATGTTGAAGTTTTGCGATTTCAGAGGGTTTCAATCCATGAAACTTCTGATGATGGTTGTGTTATCGATCTTCCTTCTTGTTTCTGGTGATGAAGGTAAGCAACTTTCAAGATTACTTTATGTTCATTACTTCATGTTGTGTTTTGTGGGGTTTTTGTTTGAGTGCATGAAGTATTAGGTGTTTAATGACATATTACTTCCATATTTGCGTGTTAATGATTGTTTATTGTCCCTTAAATGGCTAGGATTAGCAAATAAAAAATGGGGAAAAAATAGAAGTTTTATTCTTTGCCTTCCATTAAGTATTTATCTTGTGTTTATCTATTTTACTAATTTTCTTTTTTGAAGTTTTTATTTTTAATTTATTTAGTAGATAACTAAAAAACACAACAATACAAAAATTGATTTGGAAGTTAATGTAAATATAGATCTACCATTTATTGTCTCATTGACGATATGAGTGCTACGTCATGTGAGGTCCATGTGGAATAATATTATTCTTGGTGTTCCATCTTTCAACTTCAACGAAGGTATTTTGATTAATAAATAATTTTCTCTAGCCGGAAAAAGTAATATATGTTAATGTATTAATGTAATTTATGTACTCTATCATCTTGTTCATTGTTTGTTTTTATAATATTATATCACTTTCTTTATTGTTTTTTGTAATACTATATTTTTAGTTTTTTTTTTTTAATTAAAAATCGGTGTTATATTAATGCGTTTTGTATTTAAATGATTCATTTTTGTAATTAACTAACAAAAATATGTCGTATTTTCCCCATATTTGAATTAAATTTGATATTAAAATGAAAATACCATTCTTGTCTTGGTACTAGCCAAAGGTCAAATTTTTGGGAATTATGAAACGAACCAGTCCATATTGTTACCGCTTTAGTAAGCATACCACGTGGCATATCACATATGTGCACCATTTTAATTATTTTTTTAATTATTTTTTTCCGAATATAATTTATGATTTTTAAATTTTTACATGCAAATAAAATATGTAAGCTTTGTCATGTTTACAGATGCATTCATCGGAGTGAACATCGGAACTGATCTTTCCGACATGCCACACCCAACTCAGGTCGTCGCCCTCCTCAAATCACAACAAATCCGTCACGTCCGTTTATACGACGCCGATCGAGGGATGCTCACCGCCCTCGCCAACACCGGAATCAAAGTCGTCGTCACCATCCCCAACGACCAACTCCTCGGAATCGGCCAATCCAACTCCACCGCCGCCCATTGGGTATCCCAAAACATCGTCGCTCATTACCCCGCCACCAACATCACCACCATCTGCGTCGGCTCCGAGGTCTTCAACAACCTCCCAAACGTCGCCCCTGTTCTTGTCACAGCCCTCAAATTCATCCACGGCGCTCTCGTAGCATCAAATCTCGACCGTCAGATCAAAGTATCAACCCCCATCGCATCCACTATCATCCTCGATTCCTTCCCGCCATCACAAGCTTTCTTCAACCATTCATGGAGTCCGGTAATGGCGCCGCTTCTGAAATTCCTCCAGTCCACCGGATCTTCTCTTATGCTTAACATATACCCGTATTACGATTACATGAACTCAAACGGAGTAATACCTTTGGATTACGCTTTATTCAAACCATTGCCGGCGAACAAGGAAGCGGTGGACGCGAACACCCTTTTACACTACACCAACGTCTTTGACGCCTCGGTGGACGCCGCCTACTACGCCATGGCTTCCCTGAACGTCACGAATGTTCCAGTTCTTGTAACAGAGTCCGGTTGGCCATCAAAAGGCGATCCAAACGAACCAGATGCCACTTCAGACAACGCAAACACCTACAACAGTAATTTAATCAAACATGTCTTGAATCAAACTGGAACCCCAAAGCATCCTGGGATTCCGGTGAGTACTTACATCTACGAGCTATACAACGAAGACATTAAAGAAGGGTCGGTTTCAGAGAAGAATTGGGGACTTTTTGATGCGAATGGAAAACCGATTTATACTCTACAGTTGACGAATTCGGGTCCGACTTTTGCCAATAATACTGGGAATCTGAGTCATTGTGTGGCCATGGAAGGTGCTGATAAGAAAATGTTGCAGGCGGCGTTGGACTGGGCTTGTGGGCCGGGGAAGGTGAACTGTTCGGCGTTGTTGCAGGGGCAACCGTGCTATGAACCGGATAACGTGGTGTCACATGCGAACTTTGCTTTTGATGCTTATTATCATATGATGGGTAGAGGTGAAGGGACTTGTGATTTTAATGGCGTTGCAACGTTGACATCCACTGATCCAAGTAAGGGTCGAAATCGAAATTATTATCTGTTCTTTGTTAATTACTCTGTTTCGAGGTACTGAAATCAGCTCTTTGGGTGTTGTTGCAGGTCATGGTTCTTGTCAGCTTTTTGGAAATGGTGGTATGAATGGGACGAGTTTGAACAGCACCATAGCTGATTTTAATTCTACAAGCTCCTCCGCAGGTGGCGGCGGCTATGGTGGTGCTGGTGTTTTGATGAAGGTTGTATTTGTATTGGCCGTGGTGGTGTTGTGATTGATTGTGAGAGAGATGTTATTGGTCCGGTTCAGGTGGAGGAGAATTCTTCCGATTTTGGTGGTTTTTGTGTGGACCGGAGGGGTGGTTTTGTACAAAAGGAGAATGATGGAGGGTTAGTTTTAGAATGCCATTTTTTTGTTGTAACTTTTAATTGGAGCTGTTGTTGTTATTGTTGGACTTGGGGGGTCTCAAATTGAATGAGATTTTAGGCTGGTAATCATTCTTTTTGATTATTTACTCCTTTTTTTTTAATTATAAATGATTCATTGAATTCATGCAAAATTGTAAGCCTTTGTGGTGAATATGCTTCAAAGAAATTGGTTATTTTTTAGAGGACTACAACATAGAAAACTAGACTTGACAAATTTAGTATTGAATTCTAGGTTTAAAACAAGACTTGACAAATTTAGTATTGAATTCTAGTTTCGTGAATCGTTTTCGACATGATTTTTGACTTCTAGTTTCCAAATGAAGTATTGTCTTCTAGTTTCGTGAATTTCAACATGATTTGACTTCTAGTTCAACCCACTATGGCGTATTGATGCCATAAAACCCCTTCAACAATGTCTTCTACACATTGTGTACAATGCATTTAACAACGCTCCCGGTGGCATGCTAAGAAGAGAGAGATGTTATTTTAACCCAAAATTTTAAATTGTCATTTTAACGTATCACACCAACATGACAGTGACTTGGTTGTCAAAAAAATGACTTGGTTGTCAAAAAGAATGAGGTGACAAAAAAATGACTTGGTTGTCAAAAAGAATGAGGTGACATGATGGCAAGCATGATTTCAATCATTTCACCCTAAGAGATACCAATTTTTTTCAAGTTATTCCAAACCACGGTAAGCAATATGATAGGTGGTGTCTGTATTACGTGGATGGAGGTTGAGGTTTTTCGTTTATTTTATGCAGATGACTTGTGTCCCTGGGAGGTGGAGAATGCTAGAAAGATTATTTGGATCATTAGATGTTTCTTTCTCGTGTTTGGGTTGAAAACCAATTTATTAAAAAGTACGTTGATTGAGGTTGGAGTGCTTGATTCCTTGGGTTAGGATGTTGATTTGCTTGTTTATTGGTTGTCAGGCTTTTCCCTGCATATTACGTGTATGGGTGTCGTGGTTGGTCGTTGTATGTCTCGGATCTCTTCCTAGTCAAAGCTCATGGATCGGCCGTAAACTCTCTAATGGGTCTCCATTTGAGGCTTAAAGGCAAGGTGTCTTAAGTGGTTAAGTGTTCCAAGGCTTAAACAAGAAGCTAGGTGAGTTTAAGGTCCAAGAATGACCCTATTTTGTTTGGAAAGCCAAGTCTCTTTCTATCGATGGTTGCCTTGTTTTATTGAAGTTCGTTCTCAGGTCAATTGGGATGTATCATATGTCTTTCTTCTTGGTTCGTACTTCAGTCCAGAGTTCATTATATACTCTTAAAGCTATATTTTTTAAGGAGTTGATATAGGAGAAAGACGCATGGATCGGTTTTTGCTTTAGACCTCCATAAGGTTGGTTCGGTTGCCATTAGGCATTCTTTTGGTTGGGTGGTTGATTCTCTTAGGAAGAATCCGAGGAGTGGTGTGGAAGAGTCTTAATGGGAGACATTCCTTTAGTTGATGCATATATGTAGATTGGTGATTGAGCACACAGATTGCGTTGGTCTTTAGATCTCACATATTGTTTTACAGTTGTGTCGGGTCATGACTTTCTTGATAGAGGTACGCTTCCTAGCGGGGGAGTGTGAGATTAAATGGAATTCCTGGATCTGCATCAATTTGAACATCCTTCTTTGGCGTGTCATGTTGCTCAATATTCCTATGCGCGAAAGACTTTCTGCTAGAGGGATTCTTGTCGCCTCGATTATGTGTCTAGTGTGTTTGATTGTGGTAGAGACTATTGATCATTTCTTCGTGTGGTGCTCCAGTTTGGTTGGTGTTTGGCATCGGATTGCCATATGGTGGGGAGTTCAGCTTCCTATGTCTATTGTGTTGCATTCGTTCGTTTCTTGGACTGATTCGACTCGCTTGATTATAGGTCAGAGGAAGGTGTTTGATGCAGTTGTGGTTATAGCTATCTGGGTCATTTGGAATTTTAGGGATTCTATGTAAATTTCTCAAGTTTTAAATAAATGTTTATGTTAGGCCATTACGCTAAGCGTAATGGATAGTTGCGTTAAGTGTAACTCATTTAATTTGATTGTGGATTTCATCTTGTACGTTGGGCGTACGTATGAGTACACCTAGCGTACTCATGCATAGTGTGGAACCCTAAATTTTAGGGTTTGGACCCTATTTAAGCACCTTATTACCTCAAGGCCTCTCTTGTCACCAACCTCCATTATCCCAAAGCAATCCCCTCGAAACCCTAGTCCCATTTGAGAGAGAGTTGAGCCTTTTGAATGATCTAGTGTGTTTTTGGTGCATATTGAATAAGAAAGAGCTTATTGGAGAAGTATTGGTTGGTTTGAAGCATGTAGATCCATACCTTATTCATATTGATCATCCTTTTGGAGGTATAAAGTCTCAACATTGATGATTCATTTCTTAGATCTAGTTAGCTTAGGTTTTTTGGCATATTTTGGTCCTATGGGTTGATTCATGTGAGTAAAAGCTACTCCAGAAGCATATGTTATCATTCCTTGATGTTTATGAGGCCCTTAATGTCTAAAAATTGTAGCTTGATGACCTTGGTTCATCCATGCATGAGTTGATGTTCATAAAATGAAAATAGAATGTTAGAAATTGGTTTTGGGCTTCTTTGAGCCATGCGAAGCCATCAAGCTGACGACTTTATCGGTTGAGGCACTCCCAAGAGCAATATATATGATTTGGACGTTTAGACTTTAGGTATCGCCTAATATGGAATTTGGGCTTCAGGGGAATATGTTGGGCGTAACCTCTGGGTACGCTCAGTGTAGCGTGTTCAGCCCCAACTTCCTTTGTAACGCCCGTGTTTCTGGCTAAGCATTAGTATGATGATGTAATAGTTAGGGTCAACAATTGTAACCTATTTTGAAGCAATGAAGAATAATTATTTGAGTATTATGTGATTTATGTGCAATATACGAGCTTATAACGATGTATTAAAATAATAATAAAAATATGCGTCAAAAAAAAATAATAGATAGACCCAATATCTATGAAGAATGTTGATGTAGTCGTAACAAAGATTTCAGGGATATAAGGAAAGCTGAAATCTGACTTATAACAAAGACGTTATGACCCGTCGAAGTTTTGCAACAAATCCGGCACGACGTTGTGCGTCGTAAAAAGTGAGTTTGCGATAAAATATTTTTTAGCCTTAACAATCTAAACAAAAGTCGTGGTATACATTAAACCGAGAGCGTGCATATAGAGAACATCCGAATTTGACTTCGTTAGAGGTAGTTATGATTTTTCTAAGATTTGACATAACATTATGCAGCCCAGAAATCGAATTTTAGATCGGTCGATTTTTAGCCGACACAATCTAAATGAGAATCAAAGATCTCGTTAATAGAAGTTCAACGATATAAAGACAGACGAAAACGGACGTCAGATGACAAAGTTATGATTTTTTAATGGACTTTATCTTTCTATCCTATTAAAATATAACTTCAAAAATAAAGTCAAAATTAGTCGACGGAATCTAATCGAAAGTTGTAGATCAAGTCGCTACCTGTGCGTTGATATAAAGAACGTCAAAAACGGAGCTCGTATGCGAAAGTTACGGAATTTATAAGTTAATTAAATTATGGGTTAGATGCGAGTCTGACACGTGGCAAGATTTGGACCCTTCCTTTCTCTCCACGGCTTCGCACCGGATTGCGACACTTGTCCCGCGTACTCCCAACGTACTCGGAAGTTACGCGCCACATACTCCCATTTCTCAGCCTATAAACAGAGGCACAAATCTTCCATTTTTCTCACACCTTTCCATTATTTCTCTCTCGAATACCCCTTCCCTATCTCTTCCCAAGTGTTAGAGGTGAAGCCTGGAGTGCCAGAAGACTCTGAGAAGAAGAGCTTTTGGCTTAGAAGTTCTACCCCTGCAAAGCCCGACTCCTAGCTAAACTCCATTGTAAATGAGTTATGCTTATCCTACTTTAAGTATAACTTATGTTTAAGTTCATTATCATTATTATGAACCTATAAACAATATATGTGTTAAGTATTATAAATTATACAAAGTGTTGTTATAATACTATTTAACTACTCACGGTACGAAGAATCCGGTTTGAAGGCTCGCATAGGGTTGTTGGATTTCAGAATAGCTTAAATGCCAAAAGGGTCATGCCCTCCGGTGTTTCATGTCTGGCCCCTGTCTGTACATAGTAGTTGAAAAGTATTATAATACAAGAAAAACAATATCGCTTGTAGACCTTGAGTTAATGATAAATCTAAACTAATAATTACCCGCAATAAATATTATACTAAAATCAAGTGATAATGATACTAGGTTTCGTCGAAGGAAAATAAAATTATTAGAAGCGAAGCGCTGCCTGAGTTTGGAGTCATCACTTTAACAAGTGAGTGCATAATTGCTTTCATCTTACACATAGATGTGAAGTATTTAATATAAATTACATGCTATGTGTGAATATTATTTGTGTTCTTGATATTTATGTTGGATGAACAAAATATACATGTTTTATTCGATTTAAACTGTATATGTATTTTATACCTATAATTATGATGGGTAGATGATATAGATGATGAAATAAATAATGAGAGGCCTCAATGTTTAAGCTGATTTAGTCATCTAGCAGAGTATATATAACAACCACATACTATTCTAGACAGTCTAGTGGAACACTGGCAGGCTCGCAACCTGTAGGTGTTTGTGAACAATGTGTTCACCGGTGTACTCCATCCCCTCATGGTTGCCTTACTGACATATATTGCTGAGGAATCTCGTATGCATTATTGTCATCCTGATGATGATCATTAGGCTAGGTCCCTTGAATTAGAAGTTTTAGGGACAGAAAGTGAGGATAACGGGAATGGGTAATCGGGTTGAATGATTTGATAGAATTAAATAAAATTAATTATTGTGGGTTGAAAACCCTATGCGTTCACCAGGATCCCAAGTCTGACCTACTCAGTTTCTTGTATTACAGGTAGCGGCAATAGAGCACAGGAGTGATGATCTGATGAGAGATCAATGAATTATAGGTCATTAGAATAATATATGTTGTAAGGCTTGTACCATTTCTGTTTATGCTTATGTTCTGTATTGGCAATGACATCCTAACATTTTTAATATAATGAAAACATATTTTTTCGGAAATGCTTTGATAATTTTCTTATCGTATTTTTTGGAACAAATTCCGCAACATATTTCTTCAAAATGATAATTTGATTTTCAAATAAAGCATAAACAAATCGGTTTTTTCTGTCTGTGAAATTGGGGATGTCACAGTTAGTATCAGAGCATTAGTTTAAGAAAACTAGGAACTTGTAGGATTTCTAGACTTAAAAACTTAGAATGTTAAGCGATGATTGTGAGATAAGTGTCTGCTATATATAGACTCAAGCACTAGCTTATTTTAGGGAAGATGCCTAAATTGCTCTCAGGTGGTAAATGATTTATGTTATAGTTATAAAATGCCTTACATTTGATCGGATCTATGATCTATTGCCGACCGTGTGACATCCCCATTTTCACGGTCAGAAAAAACCGATTTTGTTTATGCTTTATAAAAATCAGAGTACTTCTTTTAATAAAAATGTTGCGGAATTTGTTCCCAGAAAAACATGATAAATACGTTATTAAAACATTTTCGAATAAACGTATTTTATTCATTTTAAAACGTTTGGGATGTCATCGTTAATACATAAACATAAGCATAAACAGAACTTACATTTATTTACACTAGTGATTTACATCTCTTTAAATCTCTCAGTGTAATGTGACTTCATATCAACACCTGTGATATAAATAAACTGAATGGGTCAGGTTGGGAAACCTGGTGAGTACATAGGGTTTTCAACCCACAATAATATAATTATTATGTTTAAACAATCAAACAATCAACCCAATTACGCATCCCCATTATCTTCTTTACTCTTAAGGATTTATCCTAAGAGTCATCTATCATGCATTCGTTTATCCTGAAGTCCCTTACTTCCAGGGTTATAGGACTGACACTAAATCCACAGCTGCCAATGCGCATTCGTAAAGCACTAATTCCATAGCTGCTATAGTTTATTCATCGGGTACTAAATCCATAGCTACCAATGTTTATCTAATAGGTACTAAGTCCATAGCTACCAATTCCTAACAGGTACTAAACCCATAGCTACTAGTGTTTGTCCAATAGGCACTAAGTCCATAGTTGTCGAGGTTATTTATTAGGCACCAAGTCTATAGCTGCCTATGTTTACTCACGTCATCTTTTATCTCTCATCATTCATCTACCCATGTCATACCCAACATATTCGTATATATAAAATACGTATATAGTTTAAATCATTTAAAACATGTATAAAATGTTCATCTAACATAGACAACAAGTATTCAGATAATATGCACACATAGCACGTAGTTTATATAAAATATTTCATATCTATGTGTAAGATGAAAGTAACTATGCACTCACTTGATAAGTTGGCGAGTCGGCACTCGGACAACACTTCGTTACTCTTAAATCAATTATCCCTTGACGAAACCTAGTATCATTACCACTAGAGTTTAGCTTAACGTTTGACGAGACTAATTTAATAGTCTAGCTATTATTTTTATTATATAAGCGTTAAAAAATACTTATATAACCCATAATAATAGCCCAAACACTCCTTATAAGGTCCTAATAACATTACTATATTGTAACATAAGCTATACTAAATATAAGATAGGTACAGCTCACTTACAGCGGATTTTCTCGAAAACCGGGCTTCGATGGAGCAGCGTTCCCGAGCCGAAAGACTCTTTTCTCGGGACTCCAGGAGCCTCAGGGCTTCCTTCGGGTGCTAGGGGGTTTACCTAGGCTTCAGGGGGGGGGGGGGGGGTTGGGAGGCTAGAGAGAGAAACTAGAGAGAGAAAGTGAGTTTGGGAGGTGTGAAGAAGAGGCTAGACCCGGCACATCTATTTATAGTGAAAATATCTGATGGAATCGCCGAGTAGGGGGACCTACTCGCCAAGTTGGTGCATGTGGTGGCCTTCTGGTGGTGCCATGTGTCCAATTCTGGTGGTGCCACGTCACCCCCTATCGCGTATCAGCCTTCAAACTTAGAAAAATCATAACTCTCGCATACGAGCTCCGTTTTTGACGTTCTTTTTTTCAACACGTAGGTAAAATCAAGATCTACAACTTTCATTTAGACTCCGTCGGCTAGTTCTCGACCGATATCAAATTTAACAGTAGGAGGTGATTAACTGCTAAATGACCACGAAGAATTCATAACTCCTTCATACGGACTCCGTTTTCGTCTATCTTTTTACCGTTGAGTTCCTATTAATGAGATATTCAACTCTCATTTAGGTCGCATAAGCCAAAAACTGCTCGAACTAAAATTCGAGTTTCGGGATCGTGCACTGCTAAGCCGAATCTTAGAAAAATCATAACTTCTTCATATAAAGTCAGATTTGGGCGTTCTTTTTATGGATTTTCTCGGTTTAACATATTCTACAACTTTCTTTTAGATCACTAAGGCTAAAAAGTCCTCCATTGTAAATTCACTATTTGCGCCTCCCGGTGTCGTGCCGGTTTTGCCGTAAAACTTCGGCGGGTCATAACTTCTTCGTTATAACTCGGATTTCGACGTTCTTTATATGTACGGAAACCTTGAGACATATTCTACAACTTGGTTGAGATTATTTATTATAAATAATCTTTTGCCAAAAAGTCATTTTCGACCCCTATTATCTCTAAATTGACTAGCCCGGATCTACGGGTGTTACAGACCGGATCTGGAAACTTTATGTGTTTAGATCTCTAAACATTCAACTACGATATTAGAACTTGCCTGTAACTTTTCGGAGTGACAAAGAGGATTTAAATGTATACCGTAAATAAAGATCTAAATTCATTTACTTTGGTGTATAGATCAACATGGCAAGAACCCGAAGTGGGCTTGGAAACGCTAATGGAAATGCTAATGTTAATCAACAGCCTGTGATTGAGCGTACACTAAAGGTAGCAGCTGCACCCGAACCAATCACGATAGCAGGACTACAAGAAATGACTCAAATGATGTTGGATCATCATATGGGAGAAACAAGGTGTCTACTTCAACAGAATAGGGATGAACCTACTGTGCCTGTTGAACAACCTGAGCCGAACGAGAGACAATCAGAAGAAGGAAAATGTAGTAGAATCGTTAACCAAGCTGGACCGCCAGTAGTTAGAAAAAATAACCAAGATGAAGGGATTGAAATGAACGAATGAAAGTATAAAGACTTCACGACTTGCAAACCATCAACTTTTACTGGGAAAGAAGATTTAATCATAGTTATGAACTAGATCTCTGAAATGGAGCTAGCTTTCATAACGTGTGATTGCAAGGGCAAGCTACAAACCACTTATGCAATGCATCAGTTTAGAAGTGGTGTTGTTCGCTGGTGGATAACTTTGGGAAAGACCATAAGCCCCAACGAGCCACTATAACTGACATTGGCAGAGTTCTTGGTACAATTTAAATGCAGGTTCTGCTTAGCCCAAGACATGCTAGAACTAGAAAACCAGTTTATGACGTTGAAGGAGGGCAACATGTCCATTTACGGGTATACCAATGCCTTCACAAACAAGATGGAGTTTTCTTTGCGCATCATCCCTGACGAGCTAACGAAAGTCGATAAGTATACGAAGAGACTACCATGGGCGTATGTTGTTCCAGTACGCCAGACACCTACTCTCGAGGCAGCTATCTGGGTTGCTAAGTCTGTGGAAGAGATGATCAATAGTAGAGCCGCCAACAAGGTCGCAGTAGGTGAGAAGAGGAAGTTTTAAGGATCTTCAAGGTCCAACAAAAAGAGCAAATTCTTGAAGTATGGTTTGAAGAAATTCGGACGAGGAGGATGTGAAGAAAGATGGTGCGATAAGTGCAAAAAGAAACACTTTTGAAAATATGGTGAGGATGAGACTTGTCTCAAATGTGAAAAGCATGTGCATTACACCAATGAGTGCACATTCAACAAGAATATGTGTTTTAGATGTAATGAAGAATGACATCTTTCTACAGACTGCACAAAGAAGAAAAAGGCGACAATGCCTAATGTTCTGCCGAGGCCAAAGGCAAGAGCATTTCAGATGACCCTGGAAGCAGCAAGGGATGGAGCAGAATGCCGCTTCAGGTACCTTTCTTGAAAATGGATTTTCTGCCAATATATTGTTTGACTCTAGAGCAAATTACTCCTTTATATTGCATAAATTTGGTGGAAGACTAACATTTCCTGTAGATAAACTTGATAATTCTCTAGTTGTAGAAGTTGCCAGTGGCAAACTCGTACCTGTTAGCGATTGCATTAAAAACATCATCATCGACTTGAATAAGAATAAATTCCACGAGGAGTTGTTGCCCATTGAGTTTAATGGTTTCGACATCATACTGGAAATTGATTGACTTAGTGCAAACGATGTCGTGATACTATGCAGGAAGAAGATGGTGAGAGTAAACCCACCTGGAAAAGCATCGTTTATGGTGTATGGGGACAAACATAGAGTGAATTCTAGAATCATTTCCCAGATGAAAGCCAGAAAGTGTTTGTCCAAAGGATGCACATCATACTTGGCATTTGTAATCGATGCAAAGAAGAAGAAGAAGAAGAAGAAGAAGAAGAAGATACACAGAATTCCAGTGGTGTGGGACTATCCAGAGTCTTTCCTAAAGATCTTCATGGATTTCCCCCTGATAGACAAGTAGAGTTTCGAATAGACTTGTTTCCATGATCGACACCAATAGCAAAAGCACCATACCGGATAGCACCAACAGAGATGAAGGAGCTTACGATGCAACTTTAGGAGTTATTGGACAACGGTTTCATTATACCTAGTTCATCACCCTATGGAGCTCCAATGTTATTCGTGACGAAGAAGGATGACGTTCATAGACTATAGAGATCTGAACAAGACCACAGTGAAAAACAAGTATCCATTGCCAAGGATTGATGATCTATTCGATCAGTTGCAAGGTTCGAGCTATTTCTCAAAAATCGATCTTAGATCAAGATATCATTAGCTGAAAGTGAGAGCAAGATATTGAGAAGACTGCATTCAAAACGAGATACATACACTATGAGTTTTTAGTTATGTCGTTCGGTCTAACCAATGCTCCAACATCATTTATGGATTTGATGAATAAGGTTTGTAAATCGTTCCTTGATAAATCTATGATAGTGTTCACAGATGACATTCTGATTTACTCAAAGAGCCAGCAGGAGCGTGGTAAGCAGCTATGAGAAGTATTAGAAGTTTTGAAGAAGGAGAAGTTGTACGCAAAGTTCTCCAAATGTGATTTTTGGATTCGATAAGTCTAATTCTTGGGTGATGTGTTTAACCAAGATGGAATAATGGTTGACCCAACAAATATTGAAGTTGTGATGAAATGGGACCGACTAAAAAGCCCATTGAGATCCAAATCTTTTTAGAATTTGTCGGATATTACCGAAGGTTTGTCCAATGATTTTCTTCAATAGTTGCTCCACTAACATCTTTGACCTATAAAGGAGCTACATATATACGAAGTGAGAAAACATGAAGAAACATTCGAGAAATTAAAGAAGAAGATGTGTGAAGCACCAATTATTTCTTTACATGACGGAGTTAAAGATTTCGCAGTCTATAACGATGCATTTGGAATTGGGTTAGGTTGTTTTCTGACCCAAAGAGATAAAGTGATACCATATGCATGTCGACAATTGAAAGAGCATGAGAAGAACTACCCCACTCACGATCTGGAGTTGGCAGCGGTAGTATTCACATTAAAGATATGGAGGCATTATCTTTATGGCACAAAGTGCAAACTCTTCACTGATCATAGAAGTCTACAATATCTCTTTGATCAAAAGGAATTGGATATGGGTCAGAAGCGGTATACTTAACCACCCTGGTAAAGAAAATGTCATAGATGATGCTCTAAGTCGAAAGGTAAACCTGGAAAGGAAGAGGCCA
This sequence comes from Lactuca sativa, assembly GCF_002870075.4. Taxonomy (NCBI): domain Eukaryota; kingdom Viridiplantae; phylum Streptophyta; class Magnoliopsida; order Asterales; family Asteraceae; genus Lactuca; species Lactuca sativa. The sequence continues at coordinate 155,734,806 of NC_056624.2, forward strand.
AGAGTTTTAAGAATAGAAGCTGTCTCAAAAATTGTGGGAAAGCATTAAGAAAGCTCACGGAGAAGCTTTGGAGAAAAAATGAGTGAAAGGAAGAACGTTTAGGTAAAACGTTGGTATTCGGTACAAATAGTCAAGGGATGAAGGTATTCCAAGATAGGATTTGGGTACCTAAGATGGGAGGAATGAGAGATCTTCTAATGGAAGAAGCTTACAAGACCATGTCCTCGATTTATCCCGACAGCACTAAGATGTATAGGGATCTGAAACCTTACTATTGGTGGTCGACGATGGAGCTCGATGTTGCAAAGTATGTGGCAGATTGTGTAACATGTGCGAGAGTTAAATCACAACATCAGAAAATGTATGGGAGTTTAGAACCTTTACCTATACCCATGGGTAAATAGGAAGATATCGCCATGAATTTTGTGACTAAACTACCCAGAACGAAGAACGGTCATGACATGATTTGGGTATCGGTTCACAAAGAGTACACACTTCATAGCAGCCAATGAGAGATGGTATATGGATAAGCTTGAAAATGCTTACGTGAAGGAGATAGCAAGACTTCACGGTGTACCGTTAACGATTGTATCGGATCGTGACAATCGTTTCACATCAAGATTTTGGAAAATTCTATAAGAGGAAATGGATATGAAGTTGTGTTTAAGTACAACATACCATCCGCAGACTGATGGTCAAAGCGAAAGAACAATTCAAACATTGGAAGATATGTTAAGAGGATGTACCCTAGAGTTTCAAGGTAACTGGGATGAGCATTTACCCGTGGTAGAGTTTTCCTACAACAATAGTTGCCATTCGAGCATTAAGATAGCACCTTATCAAGCCTTGTACGAACAGAAGTGTCGTACACCGTCTTGTTGGCTTGAGGCCGGAGAAAAGCAGTTTACGGGCCCCGAAATAGTCCATCAGACTGCTGAAAAGCTAAAAGTGATTAGAGAAAGGATGTTGGCAGCTCAGGATCGCCAAAAGAGCTATGCTGAAAAAACGCGACGACCAATGACATTTGAAGTTGGAGATTCGGTATTGCTCAAAGTCTCACCGTGGAAGGGACTTATAAGATTTGGAAAGAGAGTCCAAGGTTTATCGGACCATTCAATGTTCTTCAGAGGATTGGGAACCAAGCTTACGAGCTGGAATTACCAGAAGAACTATATGGTATTCATAACACTTTCCATGTTTGTTATTTGAGGAAGTTTATGGGAGAAGTTCCCGATATAATTCCACTTTCGGAGTTAAGGATGGATGAAAATAAGAGGTTAATCGAAGATCCCAAAGCAATTGTTCACCGTAACACAAAGAGGCTGCGACGTAAGATGGTCGAGTTAGTGCTTGTGCAATTGAAACATTCGAATGGGTCGATCCTCACCTAAGAAACAAAGAGTGACATGATGAGTCTCTATCCACATATGTTTGTTGCTGCATAATTCCAAAATGGAATCATCCTAAGGAGGAGAGACTTGTAACGTCAGCGTTTCTAGCTAAGCATTAGTATGATGATGTAATAGTTAGGGTTAATAATTATAACCTATTTTGAAGTAATGAAGAAGAACTATTTGAGTATTATGTGATTTATGTGATTTATATGCAATATACGTGCTTATAACGATGTAATAAAATAATAATAAAAATATGCGTCAAAATTAAAATAATAGATAGACCCAATATCTATGAAGAAAGTTGAAGTGGTCGTAACAAAGATTTCGGGGATATAACGATCGTTGAAATCTGACTTATGATGAAGAAGTTATGACACGTCGAAGTTTTGCGACAAAACCGGCACGACACTGTGTGTATACCTTATTTTTTCAATGAACTTGATGTGGTTCCTCATTTTCACCATTCCAACTTTATAACTCGTATTAGGAACCGAAGTTGGTGGTTTATTCTATTTGAAATGCTCTTAAATCATTAGAACCATTATTCTAACACTTTCAACATCGTAGATAACATTACAATCCTAATTCACCATGATAATCTTTTCTAGAATGACATAATATATTATTGTTTTATTTATTATATATTTAACGATAAACCAAGTGTGTGCCATGGTTATGATGCATATACAGTTAAAGAAATTGACATTTGGAAAAAGTTAATGATGGTAAAAATTGTGCATTCATGAAGCACATTGGTTGTTCACGACATAAAAATGTTATTGCTTTCTCTAAAAACTTTATGAACCAAACAACACACATCGAAAATATCATAGTGAAGCAAAATGAAGCGCAAATACTGAAGAACCGTTTACGATTAAAAGTTTCAATTGGCAAAGTTGGTTGGTGACATTAACTTGTGCTTTACGTGGACAAGATGAAACTCCTAAATCCAAAATGGAGGTAATTTTCTTGAAGTACTAAAATTTCTAGCATCTTATAATGATGAAGTTACAAATGTTATATTAAAGAAAACTCGTTATAATTCAAAGTATACTTATTAAGATATTCAAAAAAATATTTTTAGTATTATTGCAAATAAAGTTTGAAAGCATATTCGTAGTGAAGTGGGGATCCATACTTTTGTGACATGGTTGATGAGTCTCTAAATGAGTCTACAAAAGAGCAAATGGTCATAGTTTTGAGATTTGTTGACGAAGAAAGAGATCATAAGGGAAATGTTCTTTGATTTGGTTCATGTTAAGGACTCCTTATGATTTATCTTAAAAACAAATATGTAGAGACAACTTTTGCACTATCAGTGTCACACCCCCAAATCGGGACGACGGAAACGTTCGGGGGCGGAGGAGTTCATGTACAGTATCACAACAATGCATAATAGCAATCAAAGTACAACAACAACCATTGTATTTAGAAAGTTATACGTTTTACATCTGTGTTCAAAACATAGTATTCATGACACCAAAAGTATAAGTTTAAAAGACATGAGTTTATAGAGCTCCGTCTTCTCAAAAGCTGTGGTGTACCTGTCTACTGATTTCTTGAGAATACAAGTAGTTTTGAAAATGTGTAAACAATTAAGTTGTTGGGTTCATAAGCATGTTTGTAACTAAAATCTGTTTTCTTGTTCTTTGATAAAGTAAACATGTTTTTTCCAGAAAATCCTATACTTTCTGTTGTGTTATACAGTAAGTGTGAAAGCTTCTGTGTTTTGAAGTAGTAAAATATAGTTTAGTTCACATAAAACCATGAAAAGTACGTTTTCCCCATACTGAAATAGTATTCTGTACTTATATTTGTAAAATACCGTGTTATAGATTTATAAAAATAAAACTATGTGAAGTTTTACTTATTCATACACTAATCATTTTCTTCAATATCAAAGTGTGAGTTATTATAACCATACTAGATGACCTATGATCGCCTAAACACGACGTTCTTCAGGCGTCACAGTTGGTAGGACATTTTTCACCCCATCCATGTCTGCCTAACTGTAGCTAGCAATTCAGGTGTGAGATTGTCAGTCCCATATAGATCTATATACAAGTGTCGTGCTCTCCCTCCAGGAGACTCTGGTATTGATTTCAGGACTTATAGGTACTTAGAAAAGTACATGAAGGTTGTCTCACAAATGCTATATTGACGATTATGTATAGAATATTGAAAAGTTACTTTGTAATAATTAGACTGTAAGTAAGTTTCATAAACTATATAATACATAGTTTATATGTTTGTTTTCTGAAGAATGTTCTCTACTTGTTTTCCATTATGTACTCTATTTGTTTTCTGTTATGTACTTTGAACTTTGAAACCAATGAACGAGTCCTCTAAACTATATCTATTATAGTTTAATTGTTGGTAAAAATCTGTAATACTGTTATTCCATGAAGTTCACTGTTTGTACCAAATAATACTAAACAATTTGAAAACCATTTTATATTTATATAAATGTAATATTTATATAATTGTGATTAATTAGACATTCGATTAAATAACTTTAACCCAAGCTCACAACCAAACAAGGAACAGGAAACGGGGTCAAATTACATATTCTAAATCTTCTGAATCCAAATTATATAATTTACACATATATAAATATGTAATTTTGATAATTATAACAATTTAAAAATTTTAAAAGCATTAAAAGCATTTTAGATATTAACACAAATTTTATTGTGTTTCACTTTTATTCCCCTATGAAACAGTTAAAAATCATAAAAATGTAGGGGTATGAACTCACCTTTTGTGAGTGATTCGTTTGGAGGTTTGATTTAGGTTGTTATTTCCACGAGTTAGATCCCAAATCCTATAAGCATTTCATATAATATATATGCATACTTTTAGTGAATATAATCACAAATATGATAAGGAAATGGACTAATTTGTAAGTTTAACTTACAAAGAAGAGTGTTAGAAGCAAAATGGATGACTGATTGGAGTTTACGGCCAGAAGAGGGTGAAGTTCTTGGGTTTTCGGCTTCCTTCAAGTGTGTGTTCTTGGTGTTCCTTGTGAAACCAAGAAGATTCAAGGGTTTTCGGCCCAAATTGTGGAGATTGAAAGTGTTTGTAAGCTGATTACAAGGTCAAGGTATGATTCTTACAAGATTCTAAGAGAATTTTGCATGTTCTTGAGGAGAGAGGAGGTTTTCGGTTGATGATACTTGTGAGAGAATGAGAGTTTTCGGTTACAGTTTGCGGCTGTAAACACATTTCGAGGAGATAAGATCCTCGGGTTCACCACTGCGAAGGTTCACGACTGCGAGGAGAGTTCACGACTGCGAAGAGTTCATGGCTGAGATCCATTTCCTGAGGTGCGATCCGGAGTGTGCGGCTGCGAACAGTTTGCGGTTGCAAACCGTTTGCGACCCGAAGAGGTTTGCGGTCCGAGGAGAAGAAGGAAAAACGAGACTTCTCGGTTTTTGGGTGAATTTTAGCTTCTATTTTATATAACACTTTATTAAGTGTTTAAATGTATCAGAGATATTTATTTTAACTTTATTAAAATAATAAACCATTAAGTTTGACTTTTATTTGATGGAGTTGACTTGAGTTAACTTTTACGATACTGAAAATAACAGGATGTTACAATCAGTTTGATATTAGTAAAATTCGTGGTCAAGATTATGATGGTGCTAGTAATATGAGAGAGGAATGGAATGAATTACAAGAACTTGTTCTTAAGGATTGTCCTTATGCGTATTATGTTCATTACTTTGTTACATATTATAATTTTTTTACAAACTTAATATTTACAATTAATACAGCTTGTGCTTTCCATAAGCGTCATTATGAGTTACAAAAGGCAAGCGCAACTACGAATGAACATTTATTGGAACTTGGTGAAATCGAATCAAGTAAATGTTTGAATAAAGTTGGGACATTAGGAAAAGTGTGTGATACACATTGGGGTTCTCATTTTTGTTTACTTTGTTGTTTGCTTAACATGCTTTTTTTAGAAAGAGAGTCTGCTTAACATGCTTGATTGTACCTGTGTTGTTCTCCAAGGAATAATTGATGACATATCTACTATTTATTCTTAATGCAGAGATGCTGATGCATCACACTGTTTCATGAAATCATTTGAGTTTGTGTTTGATCTTCAATTGATAGAGGAAGTAATATGAAAAATTGATATACTTTTTCAAGCTGTACGAAAGAAATCTCAAGATATCATTAATTCCATGGGGCTAGTTTCAACAACAAATGAGAGTCTAAATGATTTTAGGAACAAGGGATGAGATTCTTTACTTGTATAAATAAAGTTTTTGCGTGATAAATATCAAATAGATATGCTGAATATGAAAGCTCCATATACTTCTACTCGATACCGACCTCTAAAAAAGATAATCATGTTACTTTTGAACATTTTTATCGAGTAGATTTGCTTACGTCTACATTGGACATACAATCACATGAGTTGAATGATAGATTCAATTATTAGGCGATGGAGTTGTTAAGTCTTAGTTCTACTTTAGTTTTAAAAGAACATCCTAAAGTGATTAACGTTGATTGGATTTGTCTTCTCGTCGAGAAGCATTATCCTGCAGATTTTACAGAGCAGGAGAGAATTCAATTACGATATTAATTGGAGATTTTTAATATCGATGCGACAAAGAATCACAAGCTAAGTGGTATATCAACTATTGTTGACCTATGCAAGGGTCTTGTGGAAACTAAAAAAACACGAGACATATTATTTGTTTGATAGAGTGGTTCAATTAATCTTAACACTTTCAGTTTCTACCGCAACGACATGGAAGGGATTTCCAGTGATGAAAATATTCAAGAACCGCCTTCGTAATAAGATGTCAGATGACTTTCTCGCAAACAACTTCGTGGTTTACATAGAAAGAGAAATCGTTGAAAACATTTATTCGGAGTCGGTAACCGATGAATTTAAAGACCTTAAAGGTCGTCATACTGAGTTGCAATTACTCTTCTAGGTATTTTTGGTGTATAATTGCATAAAAATTTGTTTTTTATGTGTAAGAACGATAATTTTAGTTTCTAATACTAATTCCCCAAACTAATTGTTCAAGCTCCGCTTGCCAATTGGTTGCCTTCCTTAGGAGCTTGGTTCAATCCTCTTCCTCTATTGCATATCCATCGCAACAACTTCTCCAAACTCATTATGGATCACCTATTAATGCCACCAATCTCCTCTTTATAAACCAATCACAACTATCTCACTTGACCAATCCTGAAGAAAGTCACAACTCTCAAGTTCCTCACGATTTTAGAACTATCTTGAAACTTGTTAAACGGGTCTCTGCCAAAGTCTATCGACAACCTTACAAACCTGTTTGGTATGCTTAATCTGTCTTGTAATAATTTATCTAGTGAGATTTCGACGTTATATGAGTTGTTTCACGTAATGGTTAGTCAAGACCTCCACAATAATAACCTCACCGGAAAAATAACTCTTGTAGGTTCTCTACTCAACCAAGGGCTAATGACATTCACCGAGAATCCATTTTTCTGCGGGGTTTGTCCAAGCCAAATACCCCCTAAATACTATGTTCTTGTGTTCTTCAATTGGTTTACCAGACAAACCAATGACAATATCGGGTTTGTTATATTATCTTTAATCTTCGGCGTATCGTTGGCTATTAGGATAATGTTTTTCTTCACAATGGTTTATCGGAAAAATTTGAAGTGCGCTCGTTACCTGAGGGCAACAATTAAGATGGTGGGAAGGGGAAAAGGGAGATGTGGAGAGGTTAAGGATAATGATGAGAGTGATCATAGCAAAATAAAATAAGATCAACTTGTTTTTTGTGGTTTTGAAGACAAGGGCAATTTGGTTTTTTTTTAATTGTTTTTCGGTATTAATGATTTTAATATAGAAAAATGATTACGAAATACTTAAAAAAACAAATTTGGGAGTATATGATATTTTAAATGATTAAGAAAGATAAATTTGATATTTTGATTATAGATTGAACTATTATGATATTTTAATGTTTAATAAAGAGACAAGAATATACGAAATTCACCATTTATTTATTATATTTGTTAGATTAATTTAATTCTTGAATTTATCGTACTTTTTATTTGTAAATCTTTATTTATTTCACTATCAAAATTAGAATCGCATTTTCTTTTCTAAATATTCAAGCGAGCAATTGGGCTATATGGCCTGGTCTTCATTATTCAATCCCCACCAAAACCCTAATTTCACCTCTTATTTATATCTCTCTCTCTAACCTATCAACATATCTATCTCTTCACAACGCCGACTTCGTTCTTCGTATCAGGTATAAACTTCTTCATGTTTTAGTATCATCATTCATAAATCATATAAGCCATCAACGATAAATTCCTTCTGTTAACTCGATATCAGATGGAAATCATATAGATGCAAAAACAATTCTTTAGATCAGAGCCTCATGGACATGCAGGTTCCTTCTAAATCAGTGGATTTTTGCGTTTTCTCGTAGGTTCTACAATTTCTTTCTGATTTTTTCTCACTATATATTCTTCGAATCTTGCTCAATGATGATTCAGTTTGCTTTAACCACACCGAAGAGAAACCAATGTGTTCGAACATACCTGGATTTCGTTTAAGAGTTCTTATTCCATTTGATAAGTAATTTGAAAGTGGAATCCGTATAACTTTTGAATCAAATCCACTTAGCGTTCAGATTCATTGAGATTCTCATGTCGAAAACACTGGCCTTTGTCTGAGAGCAATTTTAAATCCATCAAACTGTTTTTTTAATAAAATTTTGCCATTGATGATAACACTGAAGGCTTGTTTCTCACAGACATTCGCAGTGGCCGCCTAAGATCTTTCGCCTTTCGCCGGGCTTGAGAGATTGTGCTGTTTTATCCTTCCTTGGATGTCTGAGGCATTCTTGTTTTATTGTTTTTCTTACAAATTCTATTTTATTATTTAAAAAAACATTATGTTATTTTTTATTGCAAAATGTTTTGTATGTTCCTAAAATTATATTATTTTGAATCAAAATAAATGTTGATGATGATAATCCGAAGGCTTGTTTCTCAAGACATTCGCAGTGGCCGACTAAGAACTTTCGCCTTCGCCAGGCTTGAGAGTTAATGCTGCTTTTTTCCTTCCTTGGATGTCTGAAACTAATTTACATATGTTTTTAAGCTTTTTATATTCATGTAGTTGTATTTATGTTAAATTAACTTCCTTGGATTTAATAGTTTATCTTAATTTTGATATTTAGGTTTTTCGGTTTAAATATATATCAAATATCTGTAAGTAAATAAGACAATAGTTTACGAGATATGGCGTATTTTGCACTCATTATATATTTAAGGCAATCATATTTTAATGTAATTTCGATTAACTCTGTTTCTAGTTAATATTTTGTGTTTTGTACTGTTTGTTTTATTTTATTTATTTTCAAAAATTTTGTGGGAATTTTGTTAAAAATTTAATGTGACTACGTTAATATCTCTAAATACTGTATGAACACTGCCACATAATTTGTTTCGACTGTAATAGTTCTAAACTATTTTAGACGAAAATAGTTGTAGTTGATAAATGAAAGATTAGCAATTGTTAGGAGAGTTTTTAAGTATTTTGAGAGGTTAAAAAAGTGAAGATGATATTCTTTGATTGGGTAACAATTGTAAATGTTTGTATTTAGAAAAACAAATTCTTTAAGTTATTAAAAAATCCGACGACTATATTTCTTGAAAATGGAGAGGGAAGCTTCAAGAATGCGCCGAAAATGCTATGAATTATGGACATTTATGCTGTTTCTTTCTTCATTTTCAAGAAATATAGCTGTTAGTTTTTTAAAAAATATTCGTTCTTTTTACTATACAAGTTAATAACATCTACAGTAAGTTAGTCACAAATCTATCGTCTTTTTAAATTAAATATCTCTCAAAATGTCTTCTAACGTTTCCTTGAAATATAGTTGATGTTTTGGTTGTTATAATAAAATTTCTATTTGATATGGAAATAGCTTGGCCCAATACTCAAGTTTTTGAGTTGTAGTAAATTTTGCTAATATGACTCAGTTTTTCAGTGACATTTTCGTCAAGAAGTGCCTAAAGTTGTAGAATTAGTGTTGGCTGAAAGGTGGAGATGATTTTAACTATGGTTAAAAGCATGTTTTTTACCGGGGGTATAATTTTAGCTTGTATGATATGGTATTTTGTATATTTACAACGAACTTTATAAAATTAATATTGTGTTGTGCAAGTAGCCCTTAAAAAGCAAAATAGTCGGATCTAATGGAATATGAATTTAGATTTTAGTTCCTATAAGTTTTTCTTGGTTATAAATTAATATGCTTTAATAATCCATTGTGCATTGAGATATTTTAAAAAAATTACGTATAATTGAAAAAATATTTTAGAATTTTGAATTCATAAGAAAGTAAAAATATATTGAATTATGATAATAGTTTTTTTTAAATTTAAATTAAAAAAATAATTTAAGTAAATAAAATATATTAATATACTTAAAATTTGAAATTAAAAGGTTAATTTTTTAATGAAATTGAAATTTATTTATTATTATATTTATTGTAATTATTAAAATATTATTAATAAAATAAAAAACTCAAAGAATAAAAATTAATTTAAAATAAATGATATATGACAATTTGAATGAGAATGTAATAAAAAATAATATCATTTTATTTTAAACCTTGATTGCAAAACTGTATCGACTGCTTGACAATGTTAGTTCCTCTTTTGGAAAATAAATACATGTCTTTCAAATACTAATTATTTTATAATTGTTTATTTTGGGTATATAATTAGTTCTTTTCATTCTTAAAATAAAATAATGCAACCGTAATACACCAAGGAGCCCCAACTGTCATGGTGAATATCCTCTCGTGTACATTCTCCAAAATAATAATATTCATTCTCTTCCCCTTTGGACATAAATACGACTATTTCCTCAACAGTGAGCACTTTTAATCGAACCACAAACATTCATGTTACATGCCCAAACAACTACAACGTTAGAGCTGGCTTCCCCGTTAATCAACATTTTTAACTACATTAACAAATCATACATGGTAACCAGACTTTTTGCATATTTGATTACTAATGTTTTGGCCTAACTAGCTATATTCTTATGAATATGTAAGCAAACAATGGCGGATGGCGATGTTTTCCTTCAATTGTCACATTCCGTTCATGAGTGTAATCTCTATAGTTACGAGGTCTTTTAATCGACCGTAACAGCCTAGAGAGCCATAGAATTCTCTAAAACTCTAGTATCTTGAAACCTGAACACATCGTTGCTTTTGTACTATAACTTACTTTTAGTGGTATATTTGTTTTTGCCACTGTAAGTTCAAATAAATACATGACATTTATAGATATCATATTTTATATTTGGTTTTAATTTTAATAAAATATGAAAATAAAATAATTCTTTGCAGTAACTTGAATAAGTAAAATAGGGCAAACATGAATTAAAAAAATGATTATGTATTGAGAGAATCATCCCCAGTAATTAAAAATATCTCATCCTTTATTTCCGACGAGAAAATATTTTCCGACATATTTCCCGAGGAATTGTCAGGAGACCCTTCCGAGCGTCAGGTCGAATTCTGAATCGATCTTGTACCTGGAGCCACTCCAATCACCAGATCACCCTACAGGTTAGCTCCTGCCGAGATACAAGAGTTATCTAGTCAACTAGGCGAACTTCTCGACAAATGATTTATCAAGCCAAGCTTTTCACCTTGGGGAGCTCTAGTCCTATTCATCAAAAAGAAAGGCGGATCTTTCAGGATGTTCATTGACTATCGAGAGTTAAACAAGCTCACCGTCAAGAATCGATACCCACTCCCTCGAATCGATGATCTATTCAATCAGCTCCAAGGAGCCAGCTACTTCTCCAAGATATATCTGAGGTCCGGTTACCACCAACTAAGGGTCCGAGAGGAGGATATCCCAAAGATTGCTTTCCGAAACCGTTATGGGCATTTCGATTTCGTAGTCATGCCTTTTGGTCTCTCCAATGCACCCGCAGACTTCATGGACCTGATGAACCGAGTCTATCGGCCGTTTCTCGATAACTTCGTAATTGTTTTCATCGATGATATACTCGTTTACTCTAAGAGTAAGTAAGAGCACAGCCAGCACTTACGACAGGTTTTGGAAACATTGAGAGCAGAGAAGCTTCACGCGAAGTTCTCCAAATGCGAGTTCTGGATTCGTAGAGTGGAATATTTGGGGCATGTAGTCAGTAAAGAGGGGATACATGTGGACTCTACCAAAATCAAGGCTATTGAGGGATGGACGACCCCAAGAACCCCAACCGAAATCAGACAATTTCTAGGCCTTGCTGGTTATTACCGAAGGTTCATCCAAAATTTTTCCAAAATCACCAAACCTCTCACCACTCTCACCCAGAAGGGCGTACCTTTCCAATGGAATGACAAACAAGAAGCTGTTTTCCAAACCCTGAAACAAGCCCTCTGCAATGCTCCAGTGCTGTCTTTACCAGAAGGAACGGAAGACTTTGTAGTATACTGCGATGCTTCAAATCAATGGTTAGGTTGTGTGCTTATGCAGCGCAGAAAGGTGATAGCTTATGCATCTAGGCAACTAAAGACCCATGAAGTAAACTACACCACCCACGATCTCGAACTGAGAGTTGTGGTCTTCGCATTAAAAATTTGGAGGCATTACCTATATGGTACAAGGTGCACCATTTTCATCGACCATAAGAGCCTCCTGCACATTCTGAATCAGAAAGAATTAAACATGAGACAACGGAGATAGGTCGAACTACTAAACGACTATTAGTGCGAAACCAAGTACCACCCAGGCAAAGCAAATGTGGTAGCCGATGCCTTAAGTCGCAAGGAATACTCAAGTCGCCGAGTGAAGACGCTGGCAATGACCATCCGTTCCCATCTATCCTCACAAATCAAAGAAACTCAGCAGGAAGCCTTGAAACCAGAGAATGTCGCCAGTGAGGCATTGTGCGAAATGGAGAAAATTTTGACGGTCAAAGAAGACGGAGCCTATTATCTTATGGACCGAATCTAGACACCAATGTTCAGTGGATTCCGGGACATGATAATGCATGAGGCTCACAAAACAAGGTACTCTGTCCATCCGGGATCCGATAAAATGTACTTGGATATCAAACAACATTATTGGTGGCTTAATATGAAAGCAGAGATTGCCACTTACGTTGGTAAGTGTCTCACTTGTGCCAAAGTTAAAGTGGAGTATCAGAAGACCTCGGGTCTACTTCAACAACCCGAAATACCCGAGTGGAAATGGGAAAGGATCGCAATGGATTTTATAACCAAATTACCTTAGACGGCAGGTGGTCTGGATGCTATTTGGGTGATCGTTGACCGATTAACAAAATCCGCCCATTTCATGCCAATAAAGGAGACGTATAAGATGGAAAGGCTAACGCGAATATACTTGAATGAGGTAGTGAGACTTCATGGAGTCCCCATATCCATTATCTCGGATTAGGATAGTAGATTCACCACTCGTTTTTGGCAGTCGCTCCAGAAAGAATTGGGAACCCAACTGGATATGAGCACTGCCTACCACCCTCAGACCGATGGCCAAAGCGAACGAACTATTCAGACTCTAGAAGACATGCTCCGGGCATGTGTAATAGGTTTTGGCAAAGCCTGGGATACCCACCTGCCTCTAGTTGAATTTTTATATAACAACAACTATCATACGAGCATAAGGGTTGCTCCCTTTGAGGCTTTGTATGGCCGGAATTGCAAATTGCCCTTCTGTTGGGCTGAAGTGGGTGACACACAGCTAGTAAAAGGGCAATCGCGAAACAACACTCTCACGGGACCCGAAATCATACAAGAAACTACGGAGAAAATAATCCAAATCAAAGCCCGAATCCAAGCATCACGTGACCGACAAAGGATCTACGCTGACAAACGATGAAAACCTATGGAGTTCCAAGTCGAAGATCGAGTGCTATTAAAGGTCTCTCCCTGGAAAGAGATGATCCGTTTCAGGAAACGAGGAAAGTTAAACCCGCAGTATTTGAGATTCTTGCCCGAATTGGTCCGGTGGCCTATAAGCTACAACTGCCTTCGGAGCTCAGCAACGTACATCTTGTGTTCCACATATCCAATTTGAAAAAGTGCTTATCAGATGAAACCCTTGTTATTCCTCTAGAAGAGATCGAGATAAACGAGAACCTCCTGTTCGTCGAAGAACCCATCGAGATAATGGATAGGGAAGTGACGCGCACGAAACAAAGTCGCATTCCGATTGTGGAGGTTCGATGGAACGCTAAGCGTGGATCGGGATTCACTTTGGAACACGAAGACCAGATGAAGCAGAACTACCCTCACTTATTCTCGCGTCCATGATCCTACCTTTCAGAAGAATTTCGTAACGAAATTCCCTCTAACGGGGGGATGATGTCACAACTAGCATTTTTAGCTAGGAAATTATGTTTCTCATGTAAGCATCAACTATTGTAAGGCTTGTATCAATGCATTAAAGTTTACATTATGATACCTTATGAACCCTGTATTGTTATAATACAAAACATTCAAATCTCTATATGTATCTCCCTTAGTCGAAAACAACACAAAATGAAAGGAGAAAACTTGAAGGAGCAAACCTGGTTCGAAACCCTTAAGAAGCTTCGGACCTCCTAAAGGAACCGAGCATTTTCGCACATAGGAGCCTCTTGACTCCAGAATACCCTTTCATCCGGACCATTTTGCATCCGGAAGCCTTTGAGTTGCTCCGGACAATCTTGCTTCGAAACTTTCCATTTTGGTCCGGAATGGGAAGAACAGTTTCGGATCTCCTCAAGAACCGGGAAATCTTGTTCCGGAAACGTCTGGATTCGGAACATTCTATTATGCCCGGAAGAACTCGCCTCACACAGGAAGGACCAGCTACCGGGCAGTTTCGCACCAGACTCCTTCGCACTTCGGAAGAGACACTCTGGAATTGAGTAAGCGACTTCAGAACTTGCCTTTGACGCCAGATTTTTTTTGCTAAATAACTCTGGAACCTCCCTAGGTACTTCGGACCCTCGCAGATTCCGGACCTTACTCCGAATTTTTGCCCATTTCGGAACTCTTCTTCACTTTAAGGTATTTTGACGTCGGGAATCCCACCAAACTCATATTTTTCATAACTTAGACTCCCCAAAACCTCTATTCTATGCTAAATTTGAGTATTTAAAAACATATTTACATAAAATAATAATTAATATCTATAAAAGTATTTTATTAAATCATAAAGTGATAATGGGTTTGACTTTATGATGGGATGTAATTCCCATTTCCCATGCAATTCATAGTAACTCATGAATTACCCACCAAATATCAATGCTTTAACCTCCAAATTACCAAGCAAGCACCAACTCATTTCACCCTTCCATCTTAGACACATCCACTTTAAAACTATAACATCCCAAAAATACAAGCCAAAAATTTCGGTTTTAACTCATTAATAAAACCATAATTATCTTTCAACATATAAAAATCATAAATGGTGTATCTCAAGAATAACATAACATCTGTCAAATATATCAGAGTATAAACATCCCAGGCTGAACAAATGGTGTGTGCACTGCAATCTTCCCGAGCTCCTCTTTTGAAAACTGAGTACCTGAAACCAAAACTGAAAACTCTGTAAACACGAAGCTTAGTGAGTCTCCCCAAACTACCACATACCATACACATAATCACATAACTTGGGCCTAGCCCACTGCATCGGGCCCTGCCCGGCATCAGACCGTAATCCGGTACACATATAAACATATCCACAATGCAGATAACATAAACACATAACATAAATATAACTCTGGGACTACTCCCAACTGCATCGGGACGAATCCCAACATCGGCTTACCCGACATCGGACTCCTGCCTGACATCGGGCTCACCCCGACATCCGACCGCATCGGGCATCGGGCTCACCCCGACATCGAGCTTACCCCAGCACATACACAACACAACATATATCACATAACATAATCACATAATCTGCATCGGGCTTGCCCCGACATCGGACCGAAGCCCGGAACATATAACATATAACATATAAACTAGCATACATCGGGCTTGCCCCGGAACACATAACACATGGCATAATAACTAACATACATCGGGCTTGCGCGGCATCGGGCTTACCCTGGAACACATAACACACAACATGTAAATTAACATACATCGGGCTTGCCCCGACATCGGACCTAAGTCCGAAACACATAGCACATATCATATAACCTGCATGATTCACAAAGACATCATGCATACTTAACTACTTCTCGGGACCGCCCCGACATCGAACTGAAGTCCGGAAACATATAGACGGCATCAGGCTTACCCTGGCATCAGGATTACCCCGACATACTACAACTACTTAAATGGGTCGTCATTATGGCCTTAGACTTATTCCTATTGAAAGAGGACTCACCTCACACTGCTGAAGTACCGCTGACAAAACCATAGCTGCTGGATGACAGATTCCCAGTCTGTCAATATCAAAATAATACCCAATTAATAATTGGGTTCCAACTCATAACCATAAGTCCATGCTTGGGGTAAAAGAATACTTTACCCCTATCTTAGCTTGACTCAATCCCAAGGCCCAATTTAAAGGCCCAAAAGTATAATAATGAACCAAGGCCCAACTATGGCCCATCTATGTCCCAATTTTCATAATTGGGCCCAAGTCTCTAAATGGTCTTGATCAAAGGCCCAATCATTCATTCTTGGTCCAACACTTGACATTCTCATAGTCCAACATCTCATAATCATCGAGGCCCAGACTATGGCCCAATTTTCCAAATTGGGCCCAAACTCCTTACATGGGCCTTACCCTAAGTCCATTAGATTATTCTAATCCATTTGCTTGGTTTTAAATGGTCCAAGTTAATCTTAATCACCAAGGCCCAATAGGAAGACCCAACTCAAAGTCCAAGTGAAATTAGGGTTTCACCTAAAATGACAATTAGGGGTAAGTGTTTCTAACTTAACCCAGGGGCTCATCGGCGGCACAACGGTGGCTAACAGCGGCGTTGCAACAATGAACTAGAGAGAAGAATGGATGAGGAGGATGAGCGGAGACCACCTTGGAACGAAGCAATGCCCACAACAAGAAGTGGAGGAAGGAGATGACGGTTCAATAGCGAAGGAGCGGCGGCAGGAGGCTCGGCAGCACAGCGGTGGATGGTCTAAAAAGAGGGAAACACCACGGTAACCTCGGCAGCGGCCTCAGGACTGTCATCGGAGTCAGTGGAGATCCTACTATGGCCTCACGGAGGCAGTTGCTGGGACGAGGGGGGATAAGGTGAGGGTGGCGGCTGCATAGGGTTTGGTCGGTGGTGAAGTTTTATACCCGACTCCACTAAAAGTTTGCCATAATGTCAAGATCAATCCTCCCCTTCTCTTTTTCTTTCAAACCAAGGCCATAATTTACCATTCCCACCCTTGACCATGGAATTTCTTTCATATCTAGTCCCATAGTTACAATTCAGCCCCTCCTTACAAATTATTCTTCAAATAAAGTCCATATGTTACCTTTTAAACCCTGACTTTCAAAACTCTTTACAATGGAGTCCAGAATTACCACTTAGCCCTTGCTTATCATAATCTATCCATTTTAAGTCCCGATAATTTACCACGTGGTCCTTACCTTCATAAATACTTACAAGACTAATCTGGAACTGACACTTTTAATCCCCGACTTCTAAAATCGTAACAATTAGCCCTTCGAGACCATCCTTGATATATAATTATTTATTTTAGGGCTACCATTCGTTCATAAATTTCATCTATTTAATTATTTAATAAATAGGGTGTTACAACTCTCCCCTACTTAAATTAGATTTCGTCCTCGAATCATTCCTTACCATTCCTTATGCGCCAAACTACTCAAGTAACATGGTCACCATCCTGAGCACACCCTAGCCTTCCCAGAGTAGTTGTGACCAATCTTCGCAAGACCTAAAACCCTCATACGAACGAATTTCTCGCAATAAGATCACATCTACATCATATAAATTGTACTGTCTCGAAGATGGTCTGAATCCCTGACAGACCACTCTTACCGATTCATTATTGCCGAATCCATTCCACTTGTCTCTCAGCTGCCAACTCATCTCCTGATAACTCAAGGCTCCCATTAGAAAAACATAATCACATATCCACTTATCCCTGTGATTCACTTATACTTGGCCAAAACTCAGATAATCCTGCTATAAGTGACGTGGGATATCCCAAGCTATCTGTGACTCTAACCATACATGAAATCCCAAAATACCATTATTGATTGAGACACTGAACTGTCTGAAGCATTGAAATTCCTTAAACATTGAACTGTCTAAAGCAGTATGCTGCGCCCTGACTGCCTCTCAGATCTACCAAGACCTCCCTGGTCTCAAATTGTTCATCTGTCATCTGAAATACCGGGTTCCAACCCGGTTGTGGAGCCAAAGGGCTCCCTACTTAGTCGCTTCACACAACTCCTAAACGAAATCCTTCTCTGGAACCAGCTGCTACTAGTTATCTTGTGACTGTGGCCCTAGTGGCCTTCTGATCTAACTGATCGATTCCATACGTCGGATCCTGACGTCACCAAACCCAAGGCTAAAAGTGATTGCAACATGATCATTGGTAGGGGTGTTCGCGGTGTGGTTTGGAGTTGAAACCACAAACTGCACCGCACATGCGGTTTGAGTTTTTTTGGAAACCACAAACCGCACCACAAAAGCTCTAAACTGCCTTATGCGGTGCGGTTTCATGCGGACGGTTTGGGCGGTTTATGTGCGGTTTGATAAATTGTTTCAATTTATAACTTTGGTTGTTATTAATTAGATTTAACACTTTCAAAATTTATTAATTATATTGCATACCATTTAAAAGGCATAGATATTGCAAACAAAAAAACCACATAATGTTTTGCTAAGTTGTTATGACTTATGAAATTTGATATCATAGTCTTTTAAGTCTTTAATTACCATATTTAACCATCGTGATATGGAATAAAATTATTGGACATTATGAAGTATTTGGTGCTTGGAAACTTTGATATATATATATATATATATATATATATATATATATATATATATATATATATATATATATATATATATATATATATATATACGACGTCGTGCGGTTTGAACCGTGGTTTGGTAACCATAAACCGCAAACCACACCGCATAATGCGGTTTGACAAAATTACGAACCGCAAACCGCACCGTGAAATTCTAAACCGCATTATGCGGTACGGTTTGGTGCAGTGTGGGCGGTTTGTGCGGTTTATACGGTTTTTTGCACACCCCTAATCATTGGTAGCCTTATACCATGAAGGACCTTAAGCAGTCCACTGCTTCCTTGCTCTCTTAGCTGTAGTGGCACTTCTACAGTCTTATCACTGGCTTAACCAGGAATTCGTCTCGGTAATTCCGAAATCCAATCCATGGATTTCCATATCCTCACTGTTACACCCGAACTGGTGGGTGCTACAGTTCTTTCCGTGTCTTAACAACACACTCACGTTATCTACCAACCTAGTGAATGCTACGGCTACACCCACAGACTTACAACACTCTGCCACTATTTGGCTGCTAGTGAATGCTACGACTACTACCGCAGACTTATAACACTCTAATACTATCTGGCTACTAGTGAATGCTACAGCTACACCCGTAGACTTACAACACTTTAACACTATCTGGCTGCTAGTGAATGCTACAACTATCTGGCTGCTAGTGAATGCTACAGCTACACCCGCAGACTTACAACACTCTCCATACTGGATTGACACGCTCTTGACCCGCACTCAACCGAACTCATGTCCTGACTGGAATCCCCAACTTGGTTCCCTAAGGCTTGTTGGCAAACATTACGGGAACACGGTCTCCTTATTGGCAAGTTTTTTCGAACTTCCATCTCACACTATCCTCAAACCATACAGCCGCTTGGGCTGTCTTCCTTCCTGACAAGGATGCGAAAATCATCCCAGTTTCAAAACTGCTCCTACTTCTGAATCCTTGGATGACTCTCCCCCACTTTGATTCAACTAACGTCTTACAACACACAATACTAGAAGGATTCTCAATCCTTCTTACCATTCTATGCCCAATCTGCTGAAAACCACGCTTACCATAGCTAGTGTTTCAATACTAGCTAGTCCAAAAGATCACACCACCTCCAAGAACCCAAATAAATCTCCGGTAATAACCCGCTAGACCCAGGAAACTCTGAATCTCAATTGGAGACCTCGGAATCTCCCATTGCATCACGACCTTTATCTTCGTCGGATCGACTAGAATACCCTTCTGATTAACAAGGTGCCCACGAAATTTCACCTCGCACAACCAGAGCTCACATTTGGAGTACCTTGAAAGAAGTCTCTCCCTCCTCAAAGTCTCTAGCACCTCCCTCAGGTGCTTCTCGTGCTGCTCCTCAGTCTTGGAATAAACCAAGATGACAATGTACTCTCCCAATCCCGCGATTTGGGATATGATCTTTCGTTATCCGCTAATAATCCTCGGTATGCAATTGACATGTGACATTTCTTGGAAGTATAATTCAAACACAAACATAGGATAACCCAGAGTCACACTTACTTAAACCCCTGGAACGAAAGACTCTATCGTGCAGTTTCCCGCATGTGCTGTACTGAATCTAACCCTGCTGGTCTCTCAACAACTTATCCAAAATCTAGGGTCTCCTCCTAAGACCCTTCAATATAAGCAACTGATCTGGATCTCTCTTACTGATGTGCTCCAAGTCCATATCCCGTTCTCAAGCTCTAGAAGTCATATCATTCAGGGTCTTACACCCCGAGATACTCACGGTCTCCCTGCTACCATTCTATAGTATGTTCTGATAACTTACCTTCTTCATTTCCCCATCTGTTGCATACCCTGGTACCATATAAGCTCTTTCCCGAGGCACACTCCGCTCAAAATCTGGTCTAAAAGTCATCCAATGACATAGCATAAACTGCTTCATCACTCCACTCACTACCAACCTCTTCCTATCAATCTCGTGCTCTGTCCCTCAGGAGACAGGAAGTAAGTCAGATCTTGTCTCCTTTCGAGACAACGTATGGTACGAAAAGTGTTGGCGACATCTGCCAACCATCTGCTGCTAACAATGGGGTCCCTAATCCAGATGACAATCTGAAGCTTCACGAACTCTGAATTCCCAAAACATCAACGTACGGGTCCCTGTCATGACTGCAATCTCAGTGCAGAATGTACTCGGCCTCTCATCACAATCTCTATAATGCCCTCCTTGATCATACTGAGGATCACAGGAGTCTGGTCAATGATACTGCACGTAACCTCAGATGGAATGAACTCCCCATCTGATCATCGAGCTGCCCGACTACAGAATCTGAGCCTGATCCCTCGTCGACACCAGAACTGCCATCTGGTCTACCTCTAAGCGTCACTATACATTGGAAATATACCATCACGATCATCATAATACTCATCGTACTCGAGGGATCTCACACACTACAAGTTCCATGGTCTTATCTCGACCTTCCTTGATTCGAGTATGGATCCTCTACTTTCAGTAGTACGCGCCCGTACTACCTTCCACATCTATCCGTACTTTCCTCAAGAACTGCCTTGACCCCACTAAGTACCTTCTACTACTACTACTGTTCTCTGCTACTCTTATCCTAGGCTTGCCCTAAGGTAATCATCAACCCACTCTCCACCATCAGCTACATAAGAAGTCCCTACTTTCTTCCCCTAACTAGCTCGCGAATACTATTACATATTACTCAGACTAGATAGTTCTTCGAATGAGAGATCCTAACCTACAACGTTTAGACTCAAACAAGAGCTGCGAAATAGAGCTAGACCTAACCTTCTGAAATTAATTAGTGATATGAACATATTTAGTTATAAAATGCATGCATTATCTTAATACTTTATGTTGTTTTTATATCATTTTATGGACAAAAGGTACTTAATTAGCTTAATATTTCAATTTCAGCAATAAAATACATGCTCGAAAGGAAAAGGAAGCGGAATTGGCGATTGAAAGCTTGGATCTTGAATTTTGAAGAAAGAAGGATGTTGTTGGACAGCTTGATCCATCGTCAGTGTTTTGGCTATATATCATGAACCGTAACTCCGATTGACGAGATTCAAAATGTTCTGAAAACTAGACACAATTTTGGACAACTTTTGCGTTTTGAGAAAATGTTGATCCTAGAAAAACTCGACGAGTTGGGCCTAAACTCGACGAGTTTTGTCAGAATGTTCCAGATTCGAAGATGCCTTGCCGTACACGCTGTATACGCGGATTATCGAAAAAAATCGACGAGTTATTCTTAAAAACTCGTCGAGTTGACGCTGTTTTCAGAATTTATATATAGAAACTCTTCTCATTCGAACCCTAACTTTTACTGGAGGCTATCTGCGACTTTTGAAGATCAGAAGGGTTCTTGGAGCTGCTATTTTCGAGATTTCAACATAAGAGACAATTTCAAAGAGAATCAAAGGCAAATAATCATTCTTCTTTTCTTAATCTTTGTTTTGAACCATGGTTAAATCATTAGATTTTGATTTTAGGTTATTACTTGTTTTAGATATGAGCTAAAAGCTTTTTACTTCTGTTTGGATGAGATAATCTTATGAACATGGTTTGATTAAGTGGTTGAATTGATATTAATTTGGTTATTCATCTTGTTAAGCTTATTAAAGATCCTTATGTATTGATGATAAATATTTTTAGTTAACAAATAAGTGATTGAGTTGCATGAATATCTTCTTGATTACTTGATTCATATAGTTTTATGAATATAAGATTGTATGCCTAGAAATAGTGAATATGAAACTAGGGTTAACTATAAAATGTGAAAATCAATGTGTGAGCATGTGTGATGAACAAACATACATGAGTTGATTGAATTGAACAAATTTAATTAACTATTGTTATAAGTCTTGCTTGATACGAACTGAACACTAGGAAACTTGTTAATTTAATCACTTGATCACTGTTTGAATTAACTTGTCTACTAAAGGATTGGTAATAATGAACATGAACCCAATCACTTTAGGAATCGGTAACCATTAACATACTAATTCATTGCACTTGCCACGAAATCAACCATAGGAATAAGTGAATCGAATCTAAACAGAAGTCTCTTTTATCATTGAATCTACTGTTCCTTTCTTATTCTTCTTAGTTGTTAATTGTCTTTGTTTGAGTTTTAAAGTGCTTGATTAAGTTTCTAGTCTTGAAAAACTAGAGAAAACCTCACTTTTATTTAATTGTTTTTAATTAGATAATACTAGTACTTAATTTAATTGTTACCGTTCCCTGTCTTCGATACCCTACTTGCTTAAACTAAACTACTATCGGTAGGTACACTGCCTGCGTGTGTTTGTTTTCATTTGAGTTTGTTAGGATTAAAACTAGTTTGTTTAAACACATCAATTAGTCCTTGTAATATGTAACTTAACATATTCGTTTACTAGTTAGTGAAAGACAACTAGAACTCCTAAAAGCACAAAGCGAGCAACATTCGGGCATTGAGTACACATAATCAACTAATCAAGCATATACTACTCAGGCTATCACCTTGACTAATCTGTACTAGCATGTAGTTTTCATAAGGCTGAATCACATATAACAGGCACATAAGACATCCTTCCTAGATTCTTAGTCCTAATCTACCATGTTATTCTAATAAAGCTGATATCATAACATAAACTTGTATGGGTAATTAGGGAGTACTTACTTGAGCTCGGCTGATTGCATGTAGCACACCCTTTTTCTCTTTTCAAAGTTCTTTTCTTTTTAACAATTCTTTTCGCTTTTCTAAAACTCTTTTCGTTCGAAAACTTTATACCACTTCCTTAGTTTGAGTTAAGACACACTCGGAAGTGTGCCTGAATCCCTCAAACCAAGGCTCTGATACCAACTTGTAACATCCCAAAAATACAAGCCAAAAATTTCATTTTTAACACATTAATAAAACCATAATTATCTTTCAACATATACAAATCATAAACGGTGTATCTCAAGAATAACATAACATCTGTCAGATATATCAGAGTATAAACATCCTAGGCTGAACAAGTGGTGTATGCATTGCAATCTTCCCGAGCTTCTCTTTTGAAAATTGAGTACCTAAAACCAAAACTAAAAACTGTAAGCACGAAGCTTATTGAGTCTCCCCAAACTACCACATACCATACACATAATCACATAACTTGGGCCTAGCCCACTGCATCATGCCCTGCCCGACATCGGATCGTAATCCGATACACATATAAACATATCCACAATGCATATAACATAAACACATAACATAATTACAACTCTGAGACTACTAGATACACATATAAACATATCCACAATGCATATAACATAAACACATAACATAACTATTCTAGTCCATTTGCTTGCTTTTGGATGGTCCATTTTTATCCCAATCACCAAGGCCCAATAGGAAGGCCCAACTCAAAGTCCAAGTGAAATTAGGGTTTCACCTAAAATGATAATTAGGGGTAAGTGTTTCTCACTTAACCCATTAAGGACTTAATCCATTAAGTCTTTTACTCTACTAGATAAGTGATATGTGATAATTGGGCTTAATACACAATCCAATCCCAATGGCTCAAAATTGGGTCGAAATAAGTCCAAGGCCTAAATACTCACAATTAGGGTTTTCCACCCAAACATGACCCAATAGGCCCAAAACTAATCTCTAAGCCCATTAGGGTTTGCTAGTGGGGCACCACCCACTACCACCTCGGGTAGTGGTGGTCAATGGCGGCACGCGGCGGCGGCCACCACCTTACGGTGGTGGTGATGGTTTTTTTCATTATATTTTCTACTAATTATAATTACAAGTTTTTAATCCACAAATAAACACACACACTAACTACTCTAACACACACACAACCACTCTAGTGGTGGCCGGCGACGGTACAAGGCAGCAGTCACCACCTCATGGTGGTGGTGGTGACATTTCCCATGAACTCCAGCTAGACAAAACACACACACACACATACTTCAAATTGCATACAACACTCCAGCCACCCACCTGGTGGCTCAAGGGGACAACAATGACGATTTTTGGGATGGCAGCCACCACCTCACGGTGGTGGCGGTGGTTTTTGTTGATTCCTAGACAAGCAGCAACACACCCACGCGACTCCGTTTGCAAGACGCACCCAGACACCCACCTGGTGG
This sequence comes from Lactuca sativa, assembly GCF_002870075.4. Taxonomy (NCBI): domain Eukaryota; kingdom Viridiplantae; phylum Streptophyta; class Magnoliopsida; order Asterales; family Asteraceae; genus Lactuca; species Lactuca sativa. Next base: position 155,759,380 of record NC_056624.2, read on the forward strand.
CGTTTGGCAATGGCAGCAGCAACTCCAGGGTCTCATCGGCGGCACAATGGTGGCTAACAGCGGCGTTGCAACAATGATCTATAGAGAAGAATTGGATGAGGAAGATGAGCGGAGACCACCTTGGAACGAAGCAATGCCCACAGCAAGAAGTGGAGGAAGGAGGTGGCGATCCAATAGCGATGGAGCGGCGGCAGGAGGCTCGGCAGCACAACGGTGGATGATCTCGGAAGAGGGAAACACCATGGTAACCTCGGCAGCGGCCTCATGCCCGTCGTTGGAGTCGCTGGCGATCCTACTATGGCCTCACGAAGGCAGTTGCTGGGACGAGGGGTGATAAGGTGAGGGTGGCGGCTGCATAGGGGAGGGGGGTTAGGGTTAGGGTTTGGCCGATGGTGAAGTTTTATACCTGGCTCCACTAAAAGTTTGCCATAATGTCAAGATTAGCCCTCCCTTTCTATTTTTCTTTCAAACTGTTGGGGTACAAAGTTTTTTATTCATGACTTTGTAAATGTTTGACTTTTGTAAAACCCACTTGCATGTGGTGCTTTAGCCTTTAGACCCATTTTGTATGTTAGAGTGAGAGAGAGACATGTAAACACCTCTATATAAGGTGGGTTTGTCCACTTATAGAGGTGTGCTTGAGAGATGTAGAAGTGAGTGTGTAAGTGTGTTAATTATGTAGTCTAGATCTAGATCTTTTTTTGTAACGTCATATACATTCAATATATCTCTTAAACACCCAAATCACCATGTTCAATTGTGCAAGCTTTAATTATGCATGCCAAACCATGTTCTTTGTCACAACAATTGGTATCAGAGCAGATCTTCAAGATCAAGGTGATATTTGAAGAACGATTATCGGTTTGGCAATTATTGTCGCATTTTGAACAATTTTTGTGAGTCTCTCTCTATGATCTCTCTTAATTTTGATGATTCGTGCGTTGCGTTTTTGAATTTTTGATCGATTTGTTTCGTTGGATCTAACCTGTACAAATTTTTGTTAAGATCAAGCCTAAAACTAAATTTCATTTGTCAATTAATTCAAAGAGCCTAAATAAAGTTGTTACTGTTCATCGGTAATTTGATCCAACACAATTTCTTGATTCATACATCGATAAACATGGGGCCCAATATTTTCGTTATTATTAATTAAACCAAATGGATCACTTACTATTCAAAAATGGATTTGTAAGCCCACTTTATCAAATCCAAGATACTTAGCGATTTCATTATTGGGTCCATACTCATTCGAATCTTTTATCTAGTTCTTTATTCCTCCGTGTGCAATGAAGGCAGTCGATTGATTATCAAGATCAGTTTCCAAATTGATTCATGTTCCTGGATTTGATATATCTCATTCTCATATGTTCATGTGTCTCGTATTTTATTTTTCACTATGAATCGAACATATTTGAGAATTGGAGGATCGATTTTTGTTGATTTGGTTTAAATTGACTTTCTGTGTGAAGTCAAAATCAGTGTTTTTGATAAATCAAGTTCGAAATTACAAGTTAAACTAACTTGTAATCACGATGTTGATTTTGGTTGAAGATTTTGGAGTCGGCTTACTGAAAGATGTTATTTTACATTGGGTCGATTGTTAAAGAAGGTAGATTTGGAATTGGGTTGATTTCACAGTCGGTGTTCATCGTCGATGATTTTTGTATATGGAGACTATTTGGATTTGATGTTCGATGAATTGAATTTGTCAATAAAGTTGGTTTGGAGTTCATGGTGTCGACACACAGTTAATGGGTCTTGTTCGATTCTTAAAATCGATTTTGAAATCGGATGGGTTTTGAGTTGTCGAATGATTTTGAGAAGTGAATTGAGAACGAAAGCCGATATTTTAATTTCGAATTGTTGATGTACGAAGGTTGAATGATCGAATTAGGTTCTTGAATGAAAAGCAAAATATTGAAGTTGTATATTGATTTCTTTGGTTCGATGGGTTATTAAATGATTTGGAGAATCGATTGATCGATTTTTGGGTTTAATGTCGATTTTCGAATGTTTGATGAACGAAGGATGATTTAGGGTCGACTGAGAATGATGATATACGAAGCCTTGATGTGCGAATGGTTCCACCGTGATCGATGATTTGGGAAGGGAAGACTTGTAAAACGAGATATGTGATTTTGAATTTGGGGTCAAGCATCGATGTTAAATTGTTGGTCGATAAAAACGAAGCCCTGTTTAATTGTTGATGTGCAAAGGATCGATTGTTGATTTTGGCTGTTAACCAGTCAAGAATCGATGCCGACTGGGATATTTTGGAATCAATTAACGAAGGGTTGAAGAAGAATCGGGATTCGTACGAAGAATAATGCTTCAAAGGGTGTTTGATTTTACTGTGATTTAAAAAGAAAGAAGGTATTTGGTGATTTAGATTCGAAGGGTCTAAGAATCTATTGCAAAAAGCTAAGGGTAATAGATGATTAAAAAAAAAAAAACCGAAAGACTGGGTTTCTGTGCTTTGGGTTTAATGGGGTGTTTAGAAGTTGAATATTCGAAGGGTATATTCTGAATTTTCGAAGGGGTATTTTGGAAATTTATACGAAGACTTTTACTGCTCATTGTTGTTCATTAACGAGTCTTCGTATGCTTCGTTGTTCATTGTTGTTCATTAATGAGTCTTGTTGTTCATTGTTGTTCATTAATGAGTCTTCGTATGCTTCGTACTTCGAATGAATTGAGCAAATGAGAATGTTTCGAAAACGGCCCCTAAACCTTCGAATTTTTGACACTTCGAAAATTAAAGCAAGTTTCGAATTTTTGACACTTTTCACCCAACTTCGAAAATTGTTTGAGGCTTCGTATTTTTAGAACAAGTCTTCGTATGTTTGAGAAAAAGAGCAGAATTTACGAAGATGGTCCCTGAAACTTCGAATTTTTGGCTGTTTTCACCCAAATTCGAAATTTTTTGGAAGCTTCGAATATTTTGGGGGATCTTCGTATGTTTGGAACACAAAGAGCAGAATTTTCGAAGATGGTCCCTGAAACTTCGAATTTTTGGCTGTTTTCACCCAAATTCGAAAATTTTTGGAAGCTTCGAATATTTTGGGCATGGGCTTCGTATGTTGATTTGAAGACCGAAGTGATCTTGAAGTTTTGAAGCCTACGAGATGATGCAATTGGATGTTCGGAAGTGATATATCCGAAATGAGTTTGGTTTTATTGAAGATTTTTGGGGTGTATTTTTATGCGCAACTTTTGGGTGATTATTTTGAGTTTGGAATACTCTTAATCATTCGTTGCTGCTTGGTTTGTAAGGTCTCACATCCTAGAGCCCAAATTGAAGAGTCATGGAAGAATTGAAGATTGAAGTTCGTTTCGACATGTGTCACCTTTGAGGCTCGAACCGCGTAGTGCTTGATTTTGGAAGATTTTAAGTGGGTCATTCATTCCTAACTTTGAGAGGGAGAATGTTGGGGTACAAAGTTCTTCATTCATGACTTTGTAAATGTTTGACTTTTGTAAAACCCACTTGCATGTGGTGCTTTAGCCTTTAGACCCATTTTGTATGTTAGAGTGAGAGAGAGACATGTAAACACCTCTATATAAGGTGGGTCTGTCCACTTGTAGAGGTGTGCTTGAGAGATGTAGAAGTGAGTGTGTAAGTGTGTGTTAATTATGTAGTCTAGATCTAGATCTTTTTTTGTAACACCATATACATTCAATATATCTCTTAAACACCCAAATCACCATGTTCAATTGTGTAAGCTTTAATTCCGCATGCCAAATCATGTTCTTTGTCACAACAATCCAATGCCATAATTTACCCTTCCTACCCTTGCTCACGGAATTTCTTTCAAATCTAGTCACACAGTTACAATTCAGCCCCTCCTTACAAATTATTCTTCAAATAAAGTCCATATGTTACCTTTTAAACCCTGGCTTTCAAAACTCTATACAATGGAGTCCAGAATTACCATTTAGCCATTGTTTCTCATAATCTATCCATCTTAAGTGCCGATAATTTACCACGTGGTCCTTACCTTCATAAATACTTACAAGACTAATCCGGAACTGAAACTTTTAATCCCCGACTTCTAAAATAGTAACAATTAGCCCTTCGAGACCATCCTTGATATATAATTATTTATTTTAGGGCTACCATTCGTTCATAAATTTCATTTATTTAATTATTTAATAAACGGGGTGTTACAAAGACACTCCACCATCTCCATTTTCTACATATAACCTATCTTTATCTCTCGAAAACTCCCTCTCCTAACTTTCAAAGAAGGCTAAGCCCAAGTTCATCCTGAGAAATTTTGGTAAGTATTTTCATAAGTCCCTAGTAATTACATATGCTTATATAATAGCTTCACCATTTTTTTACACACATATTTGTGTGTTAATATTACTAGGTTAATAATCACCCATAGAAGTTCCTCAACTCATCCAAAAGTTTAGACTTGAGATCTTCACTCCATCACTCCAATCGTCCCAGAAACCAACCCAAGTTGAGCTTCGTACCCCTATTTCGAGTTTTCATTGTTTTTTTTTTTTTTGGGGGGGGGGGGGGGGGGGGGTGGGAGTACAAGTCAAATCTTATTACAAACTTTAATTTAGTTACTTGTTATGCTTGTATGCTAAGTTATATGTACTAAAATTATGAAAACCCCCAAGAACTCCAAATCTTGAGCAAGTCTCAAGAGTTTGAATCATATTTCACAGAATATGCAAAGAAAAAAGAACTAGTATGTTACAAAATACAAGTTACAAATTTTTACAACCAAAAAATATAAGTATTTTCGTCAAAATTTCTTAAACAAGTATTTTGGAGGAAGTGTATCACTTCCAGCAACCTACGTAGCGTTGAGCCACCTTTTGACAAGTATGAGTCTTATTTGATAAATTGAAAAACGAAGGACCATTTTGCCATTATCAAGAATGTTGGATCATTTTTTACAAGCCCGATTTAAAAAAAAAAGGGAATATTTTCTATAAGCGAAAACGAAATATCTAGTTAACGAGTACACCAATGTTATTTTTGAGATAACTAACGGATTACAACGATTTTTACACAAACTCCTGTTAGTATTCTAGTCAGACGCATCTTCACAATATATATATATATATATATATATATATATATATATATATATATATATATATATAGTGTACGCTTCAAGTCCTGTAAGAGTTATAACCAGAGTCTCCTGGAGGGAGAACGAGAATTTGTGTATATATCTATACGGGATTGACAACCCGCACATTCATTGTTCGCTACAGCTAGACCGGCCAGTCTAGGGTGACAAATGTCTTAAACAAAACAGACGCCTGAAGAACATCGGAACAGGCACTCCGCCATATTAGTATGGTTATAATGACTCACTAAGAATATAACAATTATCATTTAGAACTTTACACGAGATGCACCTTTCAATTTATAAACAACTGATGTTTGGATACTATAAACAAAGCTTTTAACACACAGGTCTTAGGGTTTTAAGACTACTATCTTGCATATTAGAAAATATAGGATTTTCTGGGGAAACGATTTTATACTATTTCGATAAACAATAAACTAAAACACACATGCAACCATACTTGATTTGAAACAAGACTCACAATCATTTTAAAAGGAAATATGGGATTTTCTGTTTTTTTTCCAACTACCACAGATTTTTATACAAATGCTTATGAATTCACCAACATATTTTATGTTGACATTTTTCAAACGACATGTATTCTCAGGAAATCACTAAGCAGGTTAATGGAATGCGGATTCAAGATTATTTTGATGTGGATTGGGATTTACTAAATATTGTCTATTTTGTGTATTTCAAGAACATAAACAAGATGTAAAACAATGTATGTTTGATGTATTAATGTATGATGTTCGGATATGCTATGTTTCATTTATATGCAATTGTTATGATATTGTACAATGACGTCACCCGCCTCCGGACGTTTCCGCCATTCTGGTCCGGGGTGTGACATAGATCAAGAAGTATAATGAATTGGAACCATTGATAAATCTTCCTTATGAGTCCCTAGTAATGACTCATAACTATAATTATAAATTACACAAAGGCAGAGTAAGTGTAGCTCACTTACAGAGTACAATAGATGAGAACTGGGAAGTAGTTGGGCATAATACTGACTCGCAGTCTCCTACTCGAATGCTACTACTCAGATGAGTACTCAGGGGCGTCGCAGAGCTTCGCCACAGAATAGAGACGAAGGGAAAATCTAACATCCCGACATTTAGGTATTTTCAAATTACTCCATTTATTATAAAGACTTATTGTATTTAGCCCTAGTGTATGAGAAAGTTAGCAAAATCGTTCGTAGTGGCATTTTCATAAAATCAGGCCAAGAATAAGTACGTTGGGCATACATGTGCGGGTATTAATACGCTAGGTATACACCGTGTATGTAGAGCATACGTGAAGGATCCTTAAACCATAATTTTTAGGGTTTGGTCCATATATAAGCATCATTAACTCTTCATTCCTCATTCCTTCTCCAGCCTCTAACCCTCATTTCGTCCTTTGAAACCCTAATCTCTTGTGTGTGATCCTTTGAGATCAGAAGTGTGTGTTTGTGGTGCCTTTGAAGATAGAGAGAGGGAAAGAAGCTTAGAAAGCTAGGACTTTCATGAGAGAAAAAGAAAAGAAAGATTAGCCAAATAAACTAGCAATGCATTCCTTTATATACTACCTCTTACATATCTTGCACCTTACTTGCATTATAAGAAAATATGAAACATACGACAAGCATGGGCTAGTAAGAAGGAAAGACAGAAAGCAACCTCATCCCATCAAGGTATGGGTTCCCTTTTGACTAGAAATAAGTCAAAGAGCTTTTGTCTTTTTTTTTCATCTTTTATTAAGCATGTGCATCTTTTATATAATCAAACTAACTTTATTTATATAAATGGACTTCAATAAATCCAAAAGATGTAAAATACATAAATTCATACTTTTTAATTACTAGTTGTTTTTCTCTCTAGAAAATATTATTTCCGTAAACAATAATTTCTTAATTAAATACAAATATTGATACTATTTATTAGTAGTCAAATTTTAATAAATAATCAATTAGTAATAACTTGTTATTAGGTGTGACCATATGTGATCATATATCATTAGCAAATATCATTCGATAATGATTTTTGGACATATAGATCTTTCACATGCTTCAACCAACATGTTCTCCATATAGGCATATAGGCTCAGATCCAAGTCGTCTCATTCGACTATAACTTTCCATTTTTCGATTGCATTGTTTGTGCTTGGTGTGATATGAATAAATAATATTTTCTAACATTATTCATATACAAAGTATATCATCATTTAATTATGATTCAAATGATTTGATTATAATTAATTGGAACCATTCAACTAGTCGATGGCTTGGTCAAAGTTTATAAGAGAAGGTAACTCATACACAAGATGTTTATAAAAGAAGGTATCTCATATGTAATACCGTTATTTGGGAAGGTGACTCATTCATTTCTTACGCCATGTTACAAATCATGTTTTCAAAACTAGTATTGTGCCAACGACATATTAACACGTATTAAGACTGCTGCATTTATGGAAAGAGAAAAAAATATTTATTTAACGATAACTTATTATAGATTACAAGGTTAAGTTTTAAGACGTTATGGAATTTTGGAGGTTGATACCTAAATATCATAATATTTATCTAACCATAAAAAGTTAATGATCAAATTATTAGTTTCAAACACAATAATGATTTCTAAAGTCAATTAGCCGTTTAATTTTCCATCTCTCGGACTTATAATAAATAGCTCTCATTCATTTCAAACAAACACCAAAACTTGGTGCTATATTGTGGTGTACACACAAAGTGCCCTAGTTTGTAGGGCTTTAATATGTTTAAATACATGGGACTCATTTCGTATTTTAAGGTACGTACCAAACCTCGTATTACTCTTAACCTTGATGATTCGGTGCAGAAGCTGCCGAACCATTAAGATTAGAAAACAGTTTTGAAAAGAACCGATCAGCCAAAACCTCGTTTGCAGCATCAGACGGATGAAAAGCATCCCAAAATACATATTCTTTACGATTTCTGCACACGTGTGCATTCGATAAGCATAATCCTCCAACGGATGTATCGACTCTGCAGCATGAGGTATTAGACACCTTGAAACCTAAAGACAAACACACATACAACAAAGTCACTATTGTTTAGTGTTTACTACTCCAGTTCTTAATCAAAGCCAAGAAATTTAGATGGATTTTCAAACATGGGACTTACCATATTTAGTAGGGTTGTCGACCAAATCTAGAACATCTTGGTAAGTATCAGCGAAAGTAAGTTGTACGTGTTTTAGCTTGAGGTTTAGAACCTTAATCATCTTTTGGATTTTTGAATTGAATTGAAGCACCCATTCGTTTACTTGATGTAAGCATTGATTAGAAGTTGATTTCGCTCGTTGTGAAGGAATGCATCCAAGAGGTCCAAGTCCATGAAAGATCATCTTTCGTGCACCAAGCAAATAAAGTCTCTTTCTCCATCAAAACCAAATTAATGTACATCAGTGATTCATTCAGTTCTAAGAACCCTAGCTAACTATATACCAATATATAGTCATCATGTTTTTCTTTCAGACAGTAATTTCACACTTACTGTGAACTGTTCAGCTAATTTCAAGCGTAGAAGATCAAGAAACTCATCGGGGGTGTACTGTTGACCATCGGGTAGGAAGGGCTGCAAGAAATTGTTTATGTAATCGTTGCTACCTGTTGAAAAGAACCCGAAATAAAGCTTGTGAGTTGTGATCTCTTTGAATGTCAACTATATAAACTTCATGTTCATCGATCACTTCTTACCCATTCCAATGAAGTAGATGGCTTCATTTAAAAGATTATTTCCAGCTCGTTCTCCTATTTTTTTCTTGATTACCTTTGTTGTGTTTTCAAAGTAATCTATTTGATCATCAAACGACATTCTTTGAATCTGTTTATATATCAGCAAATGAATCCCCAGAAAAGATAACAAACCAGTCATGTAATTAAAAAAGTTAAATCTTACGAAATAGAGTCCAGTGTCATTCAGAATCCCGGCACCACCGGATGCGTAGTTAACACCTTTCAAGATTACATCATCATTTGGATGTAACGAAAGATAAGGTGGTGGCGATGGAATTCCAAGTTTCTCAGCTGCAATGGAAGAAAAGAACGATCAAAAATGAAAAGCTTTAGCTTTCAAGGAAGAACATGCATGGATGCTTACGTACATATGATATCACCAATGGTTCGGCCATTGCTGAACCTTCCGGTGGGTTTTCCGTTTTTGTAATCGATGCCATAGAATGGAAAATCTGATCGTGCAAGAGAGTATTGCAAGTAGTTATTGTTTCCGACTTCTGTTAAAGAGTCACCGAAGATGAAAGTAACGAGTGAAGGAGGGGTGGCTGAAGTGTGATCAGCCGCCATGGCGATGATCGCCGCCGTGATAAGTGCTAGAACTAGTGGCGCAGCCATATTTCAGTCTTGTTGTTGGTATTTTGTTTGAATTTTGGTGGCAAGATTTTTATAGGAATTGTATGGTTTTGCTTTTGGTGGGATTTTTTTGGAAGTTGGTAGTGTTGGTCAACTGACGTTATGCAGAGTGTAGTTTGGTTTTGCTTTTGGGATTCTGGGAGTTTTTAGTGTTTTCCTTTCTTTCTTTTAGGTTGGTTGGAAAATAATTTCTTGTATGTAGGTAAAACAGTAAAATACAAAGTTTGATAGGTTTTAGTGTTTTCATTGCTTTAGGTTGGAAAAATAATTTCTTGTTTGTAGGTAAAAAGTTTGATATGATACATACTCCTTAGATGTAATTAGGGTGATATTACCCCACTTTTGAGGAGACGTAATCTGTAAATTTTTTATTTGATAGAGGCAATTTTTGTAATTGTTTTAGACGTAGTTTTACTATAAAGCTTAATATATGTTATTAAGCTTTATAGAGAAAAATATTTGTGGGAAACTCAAGAATTGGTGTTGAACAGTTGTTATTTTAATGTTATTTTTTAATATAATGTCATGTTATCTTTCTCTAATGACTTGTCATGGATAACCATTTCTTTCAAACAAGAAAAAAATTGAAGGGTGTAACAAATGTGATTTGTGAGCATGTGGTAGAAAAAATAACATGGCAAAGTTGATATCACTTCCTCCACTTCCTCCAACCTAAGTGGTTGAAAAGTGACGATGATGTGGCGTTAATATGGCTAACATTACTATATAATGGATATACCGCATAGTTTTAATTTGAAAAAGCTATGTAGGTTTGTTTCTTTTCTAATTAACCGGAAAAAAAATCTTATAAGTTCAGCCTGAAAACATAACTTAGATGCAAATTAGTCTTTTACATAGGCCTTTTTTTCCCTCCTAACTTCTTTCACCATGGTGAATATTGTTAATATAGATTGATATTTCTTTCAAATTAGTGAATATTGTTAATATAGTTTGATATTGTAAAAAAGATGAATGTAGGGATAAAACAATATTCGTTCAATTGGGTTTATCGTTGAATTTGGGAAAACTTCTTTTTAAAATGTCTTTAAATTACAATATATATATATATATATATATATATATATATATATATATATATATATATATATATATATATATATATATATATATTTAAAAGAGTAAATTACACAAATGGTCCCTATGGTTTCGGGTAATTTACGTGTTTGGTCCCTAATTTATTTTTTTAACTCGGAAAGTCCCTACTATTTGTTTTTGTTATGCACTTGGTCCCTATTGTTTGTTTTTGTTACGCGCTTGGTCCCTATCTTACCTAAAAAATCTATTATTTAAATAGGAAAAAAATGGTGGGGTAGGTAAGGTAAGGTGAGAAGGTGGGATTGGGGATGTGTTTTTTTAGATAAATTAAAAAATCAAGGGAAAAATAAATTTTTTAAGGTAAGACAGGGACCAAGTGCGTAACAAAAACAAACAGTATGGACCTTCCGAGTTAAAAAAATAAGTTAGGGACCAAACGCACATATTACCCTAAATCATAGGGACCATTCGTGTAATTTATTCTTTTTAAAAAGATAACAAATTTATGTTTTTTTTGTATATTTACATGTTATCTCAAGTTGAGCATGTCACCTTTTTTTTTTTTTTTTATAGTTTTACACTTTTGGCATAAATTAAATTTTATTATAAATTTTATTCAAACATTAAATTTTATTACGAATTAATGTCAAATTTAGTTTAATTTATAAATTTATTTTCAATAATATTTTTAAGACTTTTTTATAATTTTTTAAAACATTTTAAAATATTTATGTTTAAATGTTTTACAGAATTTTTAAGATTCTCTTATAACTTTTTATAAAAAAGTTACTAGTTGTTATACTTATTTACAAAAAAAATATAAACTTGATTTACATTTTTAATACATTGTATTAAACTTGGGTTATAACCTTTTGAATTTTTTTACACTCTCATATAATTTTAATACAATTGTTTTAAACAATCTATTTTGTAATTGTTTTAAGAATTTATAACTTTTTTATATGTTTTAACTAAAAGTTTATAAAATTTTTTACAATTTTTTTATACGTCTTAAGAATAATACCTTAAAAAAGTTTGTAACAATTCTAAAAAATTGTAGAAAAATAATTTTATAAATAAAACTAAATACGGGATAAATTTGTAATAAAAATTATGTTTGTATCAAATTCGTAACTAAATTTAAAATATGGACCCAAAGTATAAAATTAGAAAGAATGTGATATGTTCAACTTAAGATAACAAATAAATACATAAAATATGATTTGGTTACCATTTTAATAAATTAAGTATGCTTGTTGGCAATTTAAATACATATTGAAAATTTTACTTCCTAAATTTAGTAATAACCATTTATATAATGTAGAAAGAATATAGACCTCATCCTCTATTATAATAAACCAATACATTTGTGCAACGTGGCTTCTTCTAACCTCACCCCCGCATTTGTTTCCCGCTCATTTTTTTCTAAGTGAAATGCCTAATATACCCCTTCCTCCTTTGAACACGATTTACACGAATAATCTGGAAATGATACAGATTGGAAGAGATGCACTGATAATACTTTCCAACTTCAACACGAGATCTCAGCTCCAAAATTACCGAGATTTCCTTTTAATTAGCAAGATCTACATAACTAATAAAGGTAATCTTGCAAAATCCCTCATGAAATTCGTCCTATTTGTTCTATCGATTAAACTCAATCCCATGAAATCATCAGGAATTCCAACCTAATATCCAAAAAGAACAACTTAAATCTTATTCAAAAACTCTGATGTATGCCCTAATATGCCCTGATCCTTTAAAAACTCTGATGCCTTATACCTTAAATCAGGATTACATTCAATTTAGTGCCATAAATCTCGGTAAATCACTGCTCCAATGGTCGCTGGTAATCTGCTTCTTCTTCTTCTTCTTCTTCTTCTTCTCTAACCTAGACATCTGCTTCTTCTATTGATTTCATGTAAGAATAATTTTTTCCTGGTTTTCTATTTATACATGAGTATGAGCAAATTTTTTGTTTTTTATGCACAACAAGTGTTTGATTAAATGCTTGAAGCAAAACACGTAATAGCATCTGGTTGATCCTTCCAAACTACATGAAACAAGTTTTTAGTTGTGGGAACTAATTTTTGTTGATTCTTTGGAAACAAAGACCTTCATTTATGTGCAATTTCTATATATATGCACCAAAAATCAATACCAGATGCTGGATCTTGAGGTAAATTCTGATAAAAAGATGGGAACTTAATCATTGATTGATTGAATTCATCATTCTATTAATTGGAATTATTTACAGATGAATTTGATTTTGTTGCAGGGAATACTTGTGAAAGGTGCATTTGTCAGCAACAATTTTCCTAAGGGTATATAATCAGGTGGTTTATCTTTAGAGAACCTATGTTTCTTTTAACTACAACATTATACATTATTCTTTTTTACTAACTAATATATTGTACTTCACCAATTCTGAGTAACTACCATATTATGATTCAAGTTATAGTTTAAAATGTTATTCCATATTATGAAGCAAATAAGCAAATGACAGCTTCTCCAACAATCAACAGAATTTATTCAAAAGTCATGACAAGGATAGGGGAAGGGAAAGAAAGAGAAGCGGATTATGATTGGGAAAGTGATTATAGGATAGGTATCATCATTGATTATTAACGTAACTTTATTTATATTTTTAAGATTGTTGGGACATTGTGAAAATGACTATTTGTTACAATGCATTGAAGGTGACAAATTTATTTTTTGGTCAATCCACGGGTTACTAACCATACCAGACATTTATTTTTATGGATTTTAAAGGAGCAAAAGATAAAAATGTCACCACTACAAATCATGCAGATTTGATTCAGGTAAAATATAGCTGCCAACTTTTGCTTCCTATACTAGCATTTTGACTTTAATCTCTTTAAAAAATCAAATTCTTAATCTTCTGTTCAATGAATCCTTTAGGGTTGGACTCCTCTGTTTCTTCTAATTATAGGGCATGAGGCTTGAAGGTATGTTTGATTCTTGTAAAAAACTAAGAAGGTGTTTTTTGAATTCTTTATTTCGTTAAAGAATATAGATATTGATATAACGTTTGTATTTGATGTGAGCAGGGATTGTGGAAAGAGAATTTTATTGTGTTTGCTATCAACAAAAATAGGTAACATCCATTTCTTTGCTTTTCCAAACAACAACCACCTACCGGCTTCAATCACCCGATTCCTTGATTACAACTGTTTACGGATGCCACCATTGAAGTCTCTCTATTACTATTTTACGAGCACACACACACACATCACTCACTCAATGGAACACAATAATTGATATAGAGGTTGTAAGTAACTTACCTTTGGTTATGGATTTGTTTTGTTATAATTTTTCTCATAATAAGGAATAACCTTACACCTATGTATCACATGAGTATGAGCTAATTATCGATTTCTACATTGATTTTTTTTAGATTTCTATCATTTATTTGTGTAATTTCTATTATGGTTTTGAATATGTAAGGGTATTGATGTTTTTTAGGCTTTTCCTAGGACGTTTCTTAGGTTTTGTTTTTTGTTTTCTGATCTTTGATCAACAAATGTTTTCTTGAAGAATAAATTTCATAGTTACGAATGAACTCATTATTAACTTCTCCTACTGATCAACTTGCAAGTAGCAAACAAAATTTGAAGGTTTTGGTTTCATTTGAACTTTTTACAGTATCTGCATGATTAGAAATTAGCCGCCTCTTAAATGTACATGTATTGGCTTTTCAGTTATTTATGGTTCTCATGAACATTTTTTAATAAATTCAAAGGATTGGCATGGATTTTGGTTTTGAAAATAGATGTTTGATTTCGGAAGTAAAACTATAAAGGTTTGAATTGAAAGTTTGAACTTGAGCTCTTGACAGGTCATGTAACCAATATTTACTCTAACCATGTTTTAGATGTTCTATCAATTTTTATTTTATCTAACATGGTAATCAATTTTTTTTCTCAATTTGTCGAGCTTCAGGTTTTGACTTTTGAATTGCTTATGCTGCATTTCGTCTATATTCTACATCTTATTGAATCTCTATGGTTCATTGTTGTTCTGTGTTGTTAAAGATCTATTCTCTCTAATATCTAAATTCTAAAGTTCGTTGTTATTTTTTAGTGTTTGTTGATTTGTAAATCTTGCTGTTGCATTCCTTTACTCATTATGTAATTGTATCTTTGTGTTTCTTTCAATTTTTATACTTTTCCCGGTCACCCACTGGCTTTTCATCTTAATAAAATATTTGATGTAAAATAAATCAATTTTTTTCTGAAATTTCTAGGACTAAGATATTTAGAAGTTGGATATTTTACTTCCTATATCAAACCTAATAAAAGTGTTCGTTTTAATAGTCTTATGACACTAACTGTTTCTTAATATTCATGGATTTGTAGTTTGTTTAATGTTCCATCAACATTTTCTAAAAATCTAAAAATATTGATGTTAACTTTGAAGTTGAATTTTTTTAGTTTTACCATAGAAGTCAACATTTTCTGAAAATCTGTTTTTGCATTTTTACCTTCTAAGCCAACGTGTATCATTTACTCATTGTATAATATGTTTAATTATTTTAGTTGAGTATCTAAAAACATATCAAACATATCAAAGTTAATAAAAATACATTGTGTTTAGTTATTTCTACTATTAATGTACAAGAAAAACTAAAATTGAACCAATTTTGTTAATTATTTCAAAGAAGGACCATCTTTGTTTATATATTTTTTGGTTTTTTTTGTCACCTTCATATTTTGCATGAAAGGGAAACTTATTTCAAATACATACATAATTATAATATTGTACTTTTAAAGTACAATGCTTAAAAAAAAAAAAATTAAATTATGAAAGGAAATAAAACCCAAAGTAAGATGTTATATTTGACAGAATAATAAAAGTACATTGTTATATATTGCATTTAGACCATGATTTGGTTAAATGCAAGAAATATAACTCAAAGTAAGATGTTATGTATCCAATGATATATATCCAATGTTGGTAAAAGCTTTAAGTGCATTGTTTTTTTTTTTGGTAAAAGGTTACAAATACATTGCTATTATAACTATAAATAAATGGTGTATTATTTTATTACTTAATCAATTTTTTAATTCTATTTAAAATTAACACCCGTGGGTTCCACGGGTTTTAACCTAGTATACGTATATAACAAGTTACAAGTATCATACAATCATTTCCTAAATTTAGTCACTTTACTCCGGAGTTGATATAAAAAACAATCTCTTAGACAGTTAATAAACTGGATTTTTTTTTTTTTTTAAATTTCTGGACTAGGCGGATTGTGATCCATCGTGGAACTAATATTCATTTATGGCATGTCTTTATACATCCAAATCATAAACCCCATACTTACGAAAACTAAAAATTTGTCCCAATTTAACAATCCACTAAAATTTACAACTCAATCCTTATATTGGGAAGCTCATTATTCAATAGTGATAACGAAAAATCATATCATTTTGTTTTAGTTAGAACTTTTGTTACTTTTGCTCTTTCTTTTTCAGGAATGTATAAACCATGCACACCAAAAAGTATTGCATTACAAGAAGTTACATGACAATAATCAAACAGCTTGAAGAAATTAATTTAGGTGTAACATCTTAAAAAACAAATTTAAAACTAAAATACAAGGATTTAGTAAAAAATCCAAATCTACAACCCATATTAAACCCAAAAACACCGGTTTCAACTCAATAATAATAGTAAAAACTGAGAAGCTTTTTATACACAACTTAAATCAATCTCTCTGTTTTTCAAACTCTCCAACTAAAAGTTTAAGTTTGCATGGCATGATAGTTCTCCAGTTCCTTATCCAGTTGATCAGCAGACTTGTCAACCACCGGCTTCCTCCCTCTACCCCGCCCACGCCCACCACCACTCTGTCCTCTCCCCCGCCCACGACCACCACCACCACCACCACGTCCATTTCTCACCATACCCCCACGCATCCTTTGTCTAAAAACCACAACCCAATTCATAAAATAAAATATAAAAAAAATACTATTTTTTATATAAAAGGACAAAATGTGTTACCCAAATGAACGATTAGGAATAATAGCTGCTGCAGCATTTCCTCTTCCCCTACCAATTCCTGAGCTGTAGGAAACACAGTGATATTTGAATTACACCAATGACAATCCATGTTGTTGTGATTAATGAAAAAAGGGAGAAAAAAAAAACATACGTCATGACAACAGTCCTTTGACCATTTCGCCCTCCAACAACATTCACACGAGCAGAAAGAGGCAAAATCTCAGAGTTTGAGCCTTCAATTTCAATCTTCATAGGCTTCCCATCCAGCTGTACATTGTTATACCTCTTTAGTGCTTGAAACGCATCACTTCTTCTAGCAAACAACACCTCAGCTGAACCCTGCAACAAAACAAATTCAATGTCTCTTTCATAAAAAAAAAAATCAATAATTCAAAACTAATAATACTTACACTTGGACGACCATTTTTGTCATAGTGAATTGCATATCTTTTGAGCTCTCCAATCTCAGAGAAAAGTTCCTGGGTTGGAATTGCAAATGGATAGTGTCAAAGGGAGATTTAAAAAAACATTGGTTTGATGATGATGATGATGATGATGATGATGAATGATGAATGTGTACCCTAATATCTTCATTTGTGACTCCAATGTCCAGATTGGAAACATTTAATCTTGCACCATTATCAAATCCTACTGCTTTTAGACTCTCTTCAAACAAACCCTGCTGCCATGTGGATATCTTTGGTCTGCGGAAAGACTGGAGCAAGTATACACCAAGTTAACACTTAACACAATTCACCATTCATTCTCCACAAACATTCAATTATTCAAACAATCTTAACATTCCCTTTTCAGAAACTGAAGATATCCCAGTTAAAGAAATAGAATCCACCATAAACTCCCCCTCTACAGGACTTTTATCGCTTGGGGTAAAATTGTCAAGAAAAAAAGAAAAGAAACAGAAATTGTTGGTGTTGGTGTTGGTGATTTGACATGATGAACCTCCCAAGATTGGTGACAATTCTTTAGTAGCAACTTCTCTCCTCATGTTTGAATTTGTAATGCAAATGTTAAGAGGTTCTGAATCAAATGTATAAGATTATCCATAGATTTGAGCTTGCCTTTGCAATAGTATAAGCTGAGGGTCGAGCATTCACAGCAAGGGGACCTTTGCGAGGTGGCCCTGTTGGTCTTCCACCACCAAATGATCTTCCTTGACCTCGACCACCACCACCACGAGCCCTACCTCTCCCTCTGCCTCTATCAGTGGTGCGCCTGCTTTTAATCATATCATCAAGTGACATATCCAGAGATGCCATTGTAAGGATTGCTATGCAACCTTGTTTTCAGTAATAAATGCCCTGTAAACAACCAAAACTTGTTTTTAGTAACCAATAATATAGCTACGGATAGGAACCAATAAGCTCACGTCTCAAAAACTACGACAGAATCAATCAAGATCAATCGTGAAATATTTCAACTAACATCCAAATTTTTCCTACAAACAGATGACAAACAGAAAAACTAATTGGATATCTTAGATGTTTGATTACTTGCACTGATGAAACAATCTAACGATTAATTCATATAAATACACAAAAACTATACAAAATTGATTAGGAAAATAAATGTACCTGAAGAAGGTTACAAATCTGTGTCGTTAAAATCAACTAGAAACTAATCAACGATTTCCGTTAGGGGATGTATGAGAGAAGCGATGGTGGAGAATATATGCAGGCAGGAAAACGATTATATGACGAGGAACATGAAAGTCGTCTATGTTAAATTGGATATTTGATGCACAATTACTGATTACAGCTTCTAGAGATCCATTTGGGGATTGAATTAGGGTTTGGGTAGAGAGGCGAAAAGTGAATAGATCGAAGACTTCGACAAAGAAAATTGGGAAAACACGGATAGGGTTTTGTACAGCCTTCGGGCCTTTACTGGGCCCGGTCTACAAATTCAAATGCGAAGTTCTTCTTTGTAAATTTTTTATTTTAAAATTATTTCTTATCTAACAACTACAAATATTCGAGGTAAGGGGAGCATAATAATTGAAAAATCAAATTAACTGATAAAACTAAATCATATTATCTGATCATGTTTAAAACCGATTGTAAACGTTTAGCAGAGTTGATTGGAGGCCGCATTTAGATACAAAAGTTATATGTTTTAGTTTATTATTATAAGATTTCGAAAGCTTGCAAAAATTGTTGGTATAATATTTTTTGTATTCTTTGTCATTTTTTATACCAATATGCTTTCATTTTGTATCATTTTTTAACATTTTGGTTAACCAATATTAACCATTAATCAAAATCATTAAAAATAACCAATATTAACTATAACCACTGGATACCAAAATACATTAACCAATAGTAATGATTATGGTTCGGTTTTGTTCAATAATCAAACCAAACTGACTCATACACACCCATTCCGCTTTGCACAGTAAAACAAATATATAGTTAATATATGTTGAAATTTATAGTTTTGTCTGTGATTTTTTGTTATTTTTATATATAGGCCTATTAAAATTAGAACCTACAACCCTAGAATATTGGAACCGATCCTGAAACATGTTATGTCGGGTTTTAATATTCCAAAACTACTCCTAAAATTGTCAAGGAAGAAATTGATTGACTATTACAATATATGAAAAATAATTAACCATATAAAATATTGATAGTAAATACAACGAATTAAATGAAATATTAAAATTATAAATAAAAGATGTTTATAATTGATGTCAAAATATTCCCTAATGATTCTAACCGGACTAATAATAATTATAAAACCTAAAATTAGTTTTAGCTTTCATATGTTACTAAAAAACATAAGTTATGAAACAATTAAACGATTTGTATTTTATAAGAGTCGTGTGCCAATGTGCTTTTCATTTGCATAACATACAATTAGAGATGCAAATTGCAATGACTAAATCTTATTTCACTTTTATTTACCTTACAGTGTAAAAAAGTGTTATCAATTCATTCCAAAACAAAAACATAACAATATTCTGGACCAGTCCGAACCGGTTCATCGTGTTTTGAAGGCTTTTAGAATAAAATTTTATGTTTCGGAACACTATATTTCGATGTAAACTAACAATACCTAAACATCTAAACTATTTTTGGGTCGCTCATTTTTAGTTAATTTAGAGTTTAGAACGTTTTCAATTCTATCAGGAGGTATTCTACGGATTATGGAATAGTAGTTGTAGACGAAGTGAAGAACGTACCCATAAAATAATGGGGTCGTTGTGTGTTGGTGTCTCAAACTGACAAATAAATGGGGTATAATATGTGATATAAAAATACTCCAAGATTTATTCAATGCTCTAATATACTAAAAGATAGTACAAGGTAAGCAAGGATCGAACCCAAGATACACGGGAGTCTATGTCAATATTTCTATGAACATGACACTTTTGGGGACAAAAACTGTGAAGGGTATTTTTGCAAAGATACAGAAAAGTAAATAGTTGAGATCTATTGATTATGAAAGTTCTGATTTTGTAATTGACTCACAAGTTATGCATATTAATCTAAACATGAGGTTATGACATATTTTCTCTAAGTAGGTACTCGTAAATGTTCATTTCTAAACATCACGCATTCACCAAGTTATTAAATCCAAGGGTAAGCCCTATGAAAATAACCTAACCTCTCTAGTTTACACCCAAAGTAAGCTTCAAGGTAGTAACCTTAGAGGTTGCATAGAGTTTTATATGAATGTTCCCAAAAACACCTAATACTTCTCATTATGTTGGAAGCGTGAGAACGTGCAAATTCAAGTTTACATTAAAATTGTTTTCTATTTATTCAAAATTAGGTGCCAAGTCAATTACGGTTAGGTGTCAAGCTAACAAAAACAGAAAACAATTTAAAGTTTGTTACTTGGTATCATTTTATAAAACAATTGCAGATTTTATAAAATAGAATAACAAGAATGGTATAATGCTAGTTTTAGTGATGAGCATGAATTAAAATACATCAAACATTGGTTTAAAACAAAACTGAAATTGTTAGACAAAGATATGAGCATAACATCAAATCATATGATTAAAAATAAAACATGGTATTGTCTTTACAAAATCGAAATGTAAGTTCCAGCCAAACATGACTAGAAACAAAGAAATCATAATTGAAAGATAGAAATAAAACTTACAAAACTGGAAATAAATCTTCTAAGTGACCTTCAAATGGTGGAATAATAAGAGAAGTCCATGGGATTGCCCCTAGATAAAGTGTGTTGTATGAGGTGTGAATGTGATTGTGTTTCAAAGGTATGATCATCTTTATTTATAGTAGATGCAACTTAAATATTAAACTCAAAAGTAGATCAAGAAAGCCTTTGGAACATCACATGCATCAGCTGGTAATTCACATGAGATATGATGGAAAGTATGGAATTAGTTGTGAAGTGGATTGGAATGGGTATTATGGAAAGTTGGTGCAGAAAAGTGAGATGGAATTGCACGTGTGTTGAACACAGGTCGTGTTCATATAGGCATATATGACACGGGTCATGTTCAAGTGTTAACTCATAAATTGTCTTCGAAACCCATAAAGTAAACTACTATTTTTGTTCCTTGTTTTCAGGATACGAGTCATGTCCATTTGGTCTTGGTTGACACGAGTCGTGTCACTTTTCCTTTGGGTCACACGGCCCGTGTGACGAAACCTGATCAACTCCCAATTTTGCGTCTTTTATATTTTCTTTGTTTTAGCTCTGTTTGACCCGAAACTTTCGGGGTAGCTTCCAAACATCTCCCTTGATGATATTTAACCTTCAAAGCAACCTAAAACGCAACAAAAGTGTGAAAGTAGAGAGTTTCGAGGTTTGTCCCAAAATAATGTGATGCATGAATATCTTAAATAAAATGGAATCCAATGCATGGAATAAACACACAAAAAGGTGCAATAAAATGCAGCTAACAAATCTCCCCAAGCTTACCCCTTACTTGTCCTCAAGGAAGAAAAGAAAAGGAAAGTATCATAATTATATTGGGAAATAAAAGGAATAAAGAACAAAACATAAAAACCTACAAGCTCTAGGAACATTATGCATGCAAAGGAAACAAAACTAAAAATTAACAAATACAATGTAGAAAACTATGAAAATAAATTATTTTTGTTTAATGATCCACAAACCATAATTTTTCTTTAATTCTCACCAAGGGCAAAATGGCCAAGTTCAATATTCCAAACACAAAACACTTATCCAATTACTCATCGGTTCAAGAAAGGCTCAACAAAGTCAAGACTCATTGACTTTAAGTGAGATTTATAGGTATGCGAGACTTCATGAAATGGTCTTTAGCTCAAATGTTTTGAGAATGTAAATAAACATGCATCGGAATACTTAGTTCATGAGAGTATCCAACCTGTTAGTTCTATTCAGGACTTTCTCAAGCTGGCTCAACCTTGCTTTATATCCCAGACTCATTGACAGATTGTCAATGCAGTTACCCTCCCGATAGGGGTATACACCAAACGAGTATGTGATTCGAGGGTATCTTAATATTACGTCACTCAATATCTTGATAAAGGAATACTTTCTTCAGATTTTAACTTGAACTCTTTGAGTTGGATTTGGATTGACTTTTCTTTATGTTGAATGAATCTCTTTGATAATTTGATGAATCTCTCTAGGGGAAGACTTGGCTCATGGATTCTCATCAATATTTTAATATTTTGAACTCTCTTAGCCCTTTGATGAGTCATGTGAATTGGTTACTTGATTTTAGTTTGATAGCTAGCCAAGTCTTCATTGTTGATGATGATAATTGGTTGAGTTAATGCAATTTAAGTCCCATATACCCTGAAGGGGCAGTCTACAAGCATGGTCTAAGATAGAAGCCTGGTTGTTTCAATTTGAGTGGTATTTCCAAAAACTGTTTTACCTTCCTTTACACCATATCCAAAAACAGAGTATTATTTATTTTTATTGGTTGACTAAAAGACCCACAAACATCGCATCAAACCCCCATTTATAGATTTAACAATCTCGTTTCTTGAATCACTGGAATGGACACCTCTAGTACTTATCATTCTTTGTTTTTATGAGTCACATTTGAAGCGAGGATATTATTACCATTTTTTTAATATATGAAACTTAATGATTTTTTTTGTGGACCAAAGTTTTCTTGAAAAGTATAAAAATATGATCAGGAAAATATTGTTGAGATTTTTTAAGTTTTTAAGCAGAAAATGGAAAACATTTTTGTATTTTTTTAAGAAATTTTAAGAATAAAATGCATGTAAATGTTTTTTTTTTAATTTAAAAAAAATCATTTTTGATTTTTATAAATTTTGTATTTGGGAAAAAATGTAACAATACAAAACCCCTCCCCAAGCTTAAATATGAGCATAGTCCCAATTTTACGTCTTTTGTATTTTCTTCGTTTTAGCTCCGTTTGAATCGAAACTTTTGGGGTAGCTTCCAAACATCTCCTTTGATGATATTTAACAATCAAAACAACCTAAAACACAACAAATGTGTGAAAGTAGAGAGTTCCAATGTTTGTCCCAAAATAATGTAAAATGCATGAATAACTTAAATAAAATGGAATGCAATGCATGGTATAAGCACAAAAAAATGTGCAATAAAATCCACCTAACAAAGTGCTCGTATTCCATGTCAGAGATGGGTGTCGGAGATCAGAGTTGCGTGTCGATATTAGAATCGGAATCGAAATCGCATTTCAGAATATAATCGGAACGTCGGAGCAAAATCCAGAATGAAGTAGTCGTTCGGAAATATTCAAATTATATTTCGGATTTTGAAATTCAAAATCCCAATCCGGAACATGTACGGATGATCCAGAATGGGCATTCCGGATCCAATGAAGTGGGTTGGGCCACTTGAAAATATTCTGAAAATAGGTTTCGAAATGGTCCATTCCAAAAAATATGGTTATTTTACAAAAAAAAAAGGTTATATTTTTCAAAAACACCCTAAAAATGGGTTGGTTACTCAAAAACCTTTTAAATCCTTAATAAAAATAAATCCAAAAAACAAAAAATACTATTTTCAAAGTGAATGGACAAGATTCAAAGATGATGAGAACCCACATGAATAAATTCTACAACTTTGTGTTCCATAATAACCCACCCAAAGTAACACTACCCTTTTATAAATAAGCATATGACCCTTCGTTCGAGGAAGACAAGGACGACAAAGGTGCTAGGTCAACAGTTTTTGGGATCTCGTATAATCTTGCATTTCCGGTAAGATTCGATCAACCTTAATGCGTTTAAATTATCGTTTCATTTTTAGGGATGGTTTTCCGGGTGGCAACCGATGCCATGGGATTTTGGAATAAAGTCCCGATGTATGTGTCGTGTTTAGGTTATTCAAAACATCCCGAGGAGCCACCTGGAACCCATGATTCACCTTGTATGTTTGGAGAAATATCCGATTGAATGTTTTTGGGCCACCGTCGCCAAGTGTGGCGGTGTCTCTTGTGTGTCCACATGAAGGGTTAATGTGACTGATAAATAGAAAAGACTTAGAGGAAGAGACAAAATGAAGCTTGGAAATCATTAATTATAATTGTGTGAGGATTCTTCTTGATTGTTTGGTTGAGTCTCAAGACAAATCAAGCTAGTTAATGTGTTTCTATACGTGAAATTGTTGGGTTAGTATATTGTGATTAAATCCCTTTCATCCTGAGTAAACCAAGATACTTTAAATCCATTAAGCATGAACTAGAGAAAAATCTATTAAAAATAGAAGTCGAAGGCCGTGAATTCAGAATAATCGGGTCAAATATATATATATATATATATATATATATATATATATATATATATATATATATATATATATATATATATATATATATATATGGAATCAATAAATAATCGACTAACAAAAATAATTCGACTCTAGTTATTAAGCTAACTCTAGTTATTAGAGATAAAACTCCCCCTCAAGATGAGCCCGAAAAAATGTTATGAAGAGCCATCTTGGACATCAAAGGATTAAGTTTGCAATGAGGTAGTGGTTTGGTAAACATGTTCGCCACTTGAAATTAAGTGCGGACAAGTAACCGACACTCAACAAACTTATCACGAATGAAGAGACAATAAACTTCAATATGTTTGGTTCGTTCATGGAATGTGGGATTGTTAGCTAGACGAACAAAAAAAAGTGTTATCATTGAACATCAATGCAGGAAGTTCATTTTGAATATTGAAATCTATCGAGAGTTGTCGTAACCAAATGAGTTCAAATGTCGTGGAAGCCATAGCATGGTATTTGACTTCTATGGAAGATCGATATACTACAAAATTGTTTCTTGTAGTGTCAAGAGATTAATGCATCGCCCAGAAAGACACAATAACCCATAATAGATCTTCTTGAATCAGGGCAAGTTGCCCAATCGGAAATCGGAAAACGCTTTAAGTTGAACATGTCTAGCAATATCACAAAGCGCCTTAGGTTGCAATGACGAATTCGTTGAAAAGAATACACCTTAACCAAGATTTGTATTAAGATATCCTAGTAAATGAGTGGCAACTTGCATGTGAGGGACTCAAGCATTGTATGGAAAATGCTATATCGGGACAAGTTATTGTCAAGTATATAAGTCGTCTGATTAATTTGCGATACGACGAGGGTCATCTAAAATATCACCTTTTGTATTGGAAAAACGTATATGAGGATCCATAGGACAAACGTATATAAGGTGTAATGTCGCTGAGATAAGAAAATACATGATCATGATCTTGCAACCTCCAGCCCCAAAAAAATACTTCAAATTTCCCAACTATTTGAGCTTAAATCGATTACTAAGGTGGTCCTTTACATCGTCAGTTATATGAATATAAGCTTTGGTGATAATAATATCGTCAACATATACAAGCAAGGCAACATACGTCGATACATCGAACCTGATCTGTAGCACTTGGTTCCTGGTATGTAAGATATATCTGAGTATTTTGTATTTTGGCCTTAGACTCGGCGAGTTGGAGGCCCGACTCGCCGAGTAGAGACGAGACTTGGGACGCGGTTCAGTTGGCAACTCGGCGAGTCCATATTATGGACTCGGCGAGTCCGCGCTGTCTGATGAAACCCTGATTTCCAAGGGTTTGCACCCTATTTAAACGACCATTTGCGCCCCAACTCCGCCCCCTTCACCCTCAGAAGCTCTCCATTCAGTATAACCCTTGTTCTTGTGAGTTTGAGGCTTTTTAGTGTGTTTCCTTGAAGATTTTGGGAAGGAAGAGGAGTAGATCAAGAGGAAGGGAAGGAAGCCAAGCATCTTCGTGTTCTCTCAGTAATTTCTTGGAGGTATAACTCGTTTTCCCTCTATTTCTATGCTTATTACTCCATTAAAGTCCTTTTTGAACCATGTCCCAAGC
Organism: Lactuca sativa; assembly: GCF_002870075.4. Lineage (NCBI taxonomy): Eukaryota > Viridiplantae > Streptophyta > Magnoliopsida > Asterales > Asteraceae > Lactuca > Lactuca sativa. The sequence continues at coordinate 155,785,292 of NC_056624.2, forward strand.
TTGGTTGTGCATTGTTGGTTGATTCAAGTTGTTAGCCTTTAGATCTAGACCCTTTTTAGTCCCTGGAGCTTGGATCTACTGCCTTTATGGAGTCATATTGCACACAAGCCCTAGATCTACCCCTTTTGGTGCACTTTGAGCCTTAGAACCTTTATTGGTGATGATCTACACGTAAAGTTGGAAACTTTACGTGTAAACCAGGCCCTAGGAGCCCAGATCTGTGGATAACATAAGTTGGATTCAAGCAAAATCGACCATATAGAGACTGCATGGTAACGACTTGGCGAGTCTGCTCGCGAGTCTCCGAGTTTGTCCCCTTTTCGTTGTGTCGAGTAGAGTAGTGAGTCACAAGGTGTGACTCAGTGAGTTGGAAGCCGAACTCATCCATGAAGGGACTCGGCGAGTCATTGCCCTGACTCGGCGAGTTCAAGGCAATCTCCTTAGATCAAGATCAGACTCGGCGAGTTGTTCATACAACTCGGCGAGTCACAGCATAAGTGTTCATCGAATGAAGATGAACTCGGCGAGTTGTTCATACAACTCGGCGAGTAGGATGAAGGACTTGAACATCAGTTTGGAAGGAGAACTCGTCGAGTCATCGCCTAACTCAATGAGTAGAGACGGGATCCAGGTCAGTTGATTGGATAAGGACTCGGCGAGTCGGGGTGTAACGACCCGTCTCCGGTATATGGTTTCCATGTTATTTATTTAGGAGTTTTCGAGAGGGACTCAGCGAGTCTATAGCCCGACTCGTCGAGTAGAGACGGGATTTCGAGCACGTGTAAGTCGGCGACTCGACGAGTCCATATTCGGGACTCGGCGAGTCCGCCTGCCAGGAAGAAACCCTAAATCCCCGGGTTTGCTCACTATTTAAGCTATGTTATGTGCCCCAAACTCGCCTCCTTCACCCTCAGAGAGCTTGTGAGAAACCCTAAACCATTCCTTGTATGATCTAAGTGTTTTTGGGTGGATTCTTGAAGGATTGAAGAAGAAAAAGAAGAAAGGACCAAAAAGAGGAAGTGTAGAGCAAAGATCCAAGGCCAAAGTCAGAGTTCATTGAGGTATGTCTCGGAATTATCATGTTTTGTGCTTAAAACCTCCATTAGAACACCTCTAAGGCTATTTTAATGTATTTTCCAAGCTTTATAGTTGTATGGATGCCTTGTTGGGTCGAGATATCCCTAGATCTGTTCATTTAGGAGTGTTAGAGCCCTGATCTAGTGCCTTTTCGAAGTTTCTTTGCTTTAGAACCCTAGATCTAGCCTTTATTATGCTTTTTGAGCCTCTTAATCCTCATGGGTGCATATGGGCACGTAAATATAGAACCTTTACGTGTTAATCGAGCTTAGGGAGCCCAGATCTATAAGTTTTATGTGCTGGATTCAAGCAGAATCGAGTTTAGAGTAGCTGCATGCATGCGACTCGGTGAGTCGGAGGAACGACTCGGCGAGTCGAGTCGCGAGTCCCCGATTTTTCCCCTTTTGAGTGATGCCGAGTGGGGACCAGTGAGTAGTAGAGTGGACTCAGTGAGTTGGAGGTCAGACTCAGTAATAGAGGGACTCGACGAGTTGTTCATATAACTCGGCGAGTCCAAGGCAATCTTCTTAGCTCAAGAACAACTCGTCGAGTTGTTCATACGACTCGGCGAGTCGGATGCAGATAGCCTGAGTTCTAGAATCGAAAGGGAACTCGTCGAGTTGATGCCATACTCGACGAGTAGCCGCGAGTAGGGTTGAGAAGTGAGAATAGAGACTCGGCGAGTTGGCGGCCCAACTCGGCGAGTCAGGTCAACTGTAGGTTGACTTTAACCGGGAGAGTTGACTTTGACCAGGGGTAAAAGAGTCATTTTACCCCAATTCAGTTATTAGTATTTGATTGAGTGTGTTTATGGAATTGTAGCCGGAGAGATACCGGAGCAGCAGCAGATAGCTTCCAGAGCCATACACTCAGCAGCCAGTTCACGAGGTGAGTTTCCATCCAGTAGGAACGAGTCTAAGACCACAATGCCGGCCCGTTTAGCTAGCAGTAGTTTCCGGATTTTGATCCGATGCAGTAGTTAGTATGTTTGATGCCTTCGTGGCTCAGACAGGATTTATGTGTTATGTGTTCCGGGCTACGGCCCGATGCGGTATGCAGTATATGTGTGTTCATGCTAGTTGATATGTTTATGTTATGTGATGTTCAGTTAGTTCTGGACTTTGGTCCGATGCAGGGGCAAGGCCACAGTTAGTCCGGACTTCGGTCCGATGCAGGGGACAAGGTCCCAGTCAGTTTCCGGACTTCGGTCCGATGCAGGGGGCAAGGCCCCAGTCAGTCTCCGGACTTCGGTCCGATGCAGGGGACAAGGTCCCAGTCAGTTTCCGGACTTCGGTCCGATGCATGGGGCAAGGCCCCAGTTAGTCCGGACTTCGGTCCGATGCAAGGGACAAGGTCTGAGTCAGTTTCCGGACTTCGGTCCGATGCAGGGGGCAAGGCTCCAGTTAGTCCGGACTTTGGTCCGATGCAGGGGACAAGGTCCCAGTCAGTTTCCGGACTTCGGTCCGATGTAGGGAGCAAGGCCCCAGTTAGTCCGGACTTCGATACGATGCAGTGGGCAAGGCCCAGTATGTGCTTTATATGTTATTGTATGGTACGTGGTAGATTGGGGGAGATCACTAAGCTTCGTGCTTACAGTTTTCAGTTTTGGTTTCAGGTACTCAGTTTTCAAAAGAGGAGCTCGGGAAGACTGCAGTGCACACACCATAGTCAGTTAGTCTGGGAATGTTTGACTCTGATAATGAGATTATGTTTTGAGTTAATACTCGAAAAACTATGTTAGGACTTATGATACGATTTTTATAAATACAGTTTTAGTAATGTTTTTAAAGAAATTTTTAGTCGTGATTTTTGGGTCGTTTCATGGGGAGCCAACTCGGCGAGTCAGGTCAATTGAAAGTTGACTCTGGCTTTGACTTTTAACTTGATCAAGGGTAAAATGGTCAATTTACCCGAGGGTCAGTTAGCAGTGTTTGATTGAGTGTTTTGTGGGAATTATAGCCGGAGGATTTCCGGAGCAGCAGCAGCACTAGTTAGTCAATTTCCACGCAGACCAGCAGCTATTTCGAGGTGAGTTTCCTTCCAGTAGGAACGGGTCTAAGGCACCAAGGCCGACCCGTGTAGACAAGGTGTTAGCACTAGAGTGTGGGTCGAGCCCGTATCTCTTGGTTTAGTTAAGTACGATATATGTGTCGGTATGATAAAGTTACAGTTTTGGTTTCAGGTACCTCTTCATCGAAGGGGAAGGAGTTGGTGCGGTAGTGGCACATCATACACACACACTGGTTTCCGCATTTACGAGATTTCTCTGGGAATTATACTCTGATATTTCGATTGGTTATATGATTTGGCTTTTAGACATGGGTTACGTTGTGATGTGGTTTGGTCAAACAATGTTTTTAATTATTAATGTTTTCTAAAGTAATGTTTTAAAAACGAAATTTTTGGACGTGAAAATTAGGTCGTTACTAGTTGGTATCAGAGCCCTGGTTTGAGGGATTCGGACACACCTTCGGGGGGTGTCTGAACTCAAATCGAGGGGTCAAAAGAGTTTGAAAAAGAAAACGTTTTCTAAAAGGTCAAGTAAAGTATCTTAAGAAGAAACTAAGTGTGTGATGTGCGCAACCGGCCGAGCTCAAGTAAGTATTCCCCAAAGTACCCATACAAGCTTATGTTGTGTTTATCAGTTTCAGTAGAACAACATGCTAGAATAGGACTAAGGATCTAATAGTGATGCCTTATGTGTCTGCTTTATGTGCTTCAGTGTATGAAAATTGCATGCTAGAATCGAGTAGACAACAGTAGGATAGCCTGTTAGGTTATGCTTGATAGTATGAGTTTAGCTCTGTATGCTAGATCAGTTTCTCTCTATGAGAGCAGATTTGCCTGAGATTGTTCCCTTAGTTCGAATGCTGCTTGCTTTGTGCTTTGAGGGACTCTGAGTGGTGGGAGTTAGCCATTAGGTGAATACGTCACATCACATGTGATCAGGGTTGAATAATCTTAGAGTGTTGGATTTGGCCCTATTGCGCAGCTCTCGTTTGAGTCTAACCGTTGTAGGGATGAGCCTGTTACTCGAAGGATTATCCGAGCCTCACCACATGTGATGGTATTCAGGTAATGGTTAATTGGCATTACTAAGAGACCTTCAGCAGCTGAGGACCCGGTAGGGTGGAGCCTGAGATTTCCCTAGAGCAAGCCTAGGATGAGTATAGCAGTGATCAGCCATAGTGGAAGGGATCTGGTGGAGTCGAGGCAGTCCTTGAAGAAGGTACGGATAAATGTGGAAGGTAGTATAGGCCCGTACTACTGAAAGCAAAGGATCCATACCCGAACCAAGGAAGGCCAAGATAAGACCAGGGAACTTGTAAGTAGTTGTGATCCCTCAAGAAGTATCAGTATCACTAATGATTGTTATAATGTATTGCAGAATGGTGGTACTACGATCGAGGCCGATAGATGGCGGTTCATGAGAGGGGTCAGGTTCGGGATCAGGTTCCGAGCCAGTAGATGAGGGACTACGTGAGTTCATCGCGTCAGAGATCACCAGGGGTATCCTTGAGTCGACCCCCATTATCTTCGGGTCGATCAAGGAAGGGATCATCGAGTTGATGGAGGATCGCCTCAGGGCGTTCAGGAGTGACATGGCATCTGGCCAGTCGGGATCTTGCACGCTGTCCTTTAAGGACTTCAGGGGCAGTGGTGCGCCGGATTTCCACAGGGTGAAAGACCCCATTACTGTCAGGCGATGGATTGCGGACATCGAGTCTGCATAGTTGACTAGCTTTTGCCCTGAGGGGTCGAAGGTGAGGTATGCCGCAGGGTGTTTACGAGACCGAGCTCGAGACCGGTGGGAGTCAGTGGGTGACTCATTGGGAGCCTCAGCGATCGAGGCTATGACTTGGTCGGATTTTGTGACCAGATTCAGGGCAGAGTTTGCACCGGCTGTCGAGCTTCAGCAGCTGGCCAGGGAGTTTTTGGACATGAGGCAGACGACGGAGACTGTGGCGGAGATCACCGCCAAGTTCCGGGAGAGGGCTTTTTTGGTGCCCCAGTATGCGGGTGACGAAGATATGAGGAGGACCCGTTATCATGATATGCTGCGGGCTGACATCCGGGAGCATGTTAGCTTTTCAGCTTGCTCTACCCTGGAGTCCATGATTGCCAGGGCGAGGGAAAGGGAGATCAATTTAGAGCACATTCAGAAGAGGAAAGCAGAGGCGGGGCAGGTGGTTGGGGCTTCAGGAAAGAAGCCCAGGGGATCAAATGGGAGGCTGAAAGGCCAAGGGGGACCTGGCCGCTGCGGGAAATGCGGCAGGACGCATGAGGGAGCATGTAGGATGGGATCAGCAGGCTGCTACAAGTGCGGCAAGGCAGGGCACTTTAGCAGGGATTGTACTACTCTTGTTTCGGCTATTCAGACTTCGGAGTTGTTGTGTTTTCACTGCAACCAGAGGGGCCACAAGAAGGCCAATTGCCCCCAGTTGACAGCATCTGCGCCAGTAAAGGCGCCAGCTCCAGCGACCTTGCGGATCACTGATGGCCGGCAAGGCAAGGCAGAGGCTCCGGTGGTGAGGAGCCGGACATTTCAGTTGACTACCGAGGAGGCACGCGCTGCACCCGACGTGGTGACGGGTATGATTCTTTCCCTCTACTTTATTTTATGATGTTATGATATTGATATGTGCTTTGTGTGTATATGTATTCATTAGGATCGTTCCATGTGAACGACATCCCAATCCAGGTGTTGTTCGACTCGGGTGCCTCCCGATCATTTGTTTCCCTTGCGCTTAGCAAGAAGTTTCCTGAGTCTTCAGGCATATTGGATTTCACTTTAGAGGTAGAGATTGCTGATGATCGATCGGTGCGAGCATCGATGGTGTTTCGGGATTGCGTATTGCGTTTGTTTGAGGAGCACTACTTGGTAGACTTGGTTCCCATTCCGTTGCGCGGGAACAAGGTGATTATAGGCATGGATTGGTTGAGCCCTAATGGGGAGGTGATAGACTGCGCACAGCAGCTAGTGCGAGTCAGGACCCCAGGTGGGGGAGAGTTAGTGATTCATAGCGAGAGGCCACATTGCGGACCCACTGTATGTTCAGCAGCGAGGGCTAGACGCTATCTTCAACAGGGATGCGCAGGATATGTCGCATATGTGATGGATACCCAGGAGGCGGGTAAGGCGACAGTGAGCGAGGTCCCGGTGGTTCGAGATTTCGCAGATGTTTTCCCAGAGGAGCTTCCTGGGATACCTCCGGAACGACAGGTGGAGTTCAGGATTGACCTCGTTCCTGGTGTGGCTCCGATAGCCAAGGCACCGTATCGGTTGGCTCCTCCCGAGATGCAGGAGTTGTCTACGCAGCTGCAGGAGCTGCTAGACAAGATATTTATTCGTCCGAGCAGTTCACCCTGGGGAGCCCCGATCCTGTTTGTGAAGAAGAAGGATGGATCACACCGGATGTGCATAGACTACCGGGAGCTGAATAAGGTAACGGTGAAAAACCGTTACCCACTCCCGAGGATTGATGATCTCTTTGACCAGCTTCATGGAGCATCTTGGTTTTCCAAGATCGATTTGCGTTCGGGATACCATCAGATGAGAGTCAAAGAGGAGGATGCGCAGAAGACCGCGTTTCGGACGCGCTATGGCCATTATGAGTTCGTGGTGATGCTGTTTGGTCTGTGATAGTTTTCATTGACGACATCTTGGTTTATTCCAAGACACAGGAGGAGCATGAGGAGTATCTGAGAGAGGTATTGGAGACCCTGAGGAGGGAGAGCTTGTATGCCAAGTTCTCCAAGTGTGAGTTTTGGTTGCGTGAGGTGCAATTTCTCAGACACCTTGTCAACCAGAACGAGATTCTAGTCGACCCGACCAAGGTCAAGGCCGTGATGAGATGGGAGGTTCCTAAGTCTCCATCCGAGATTCGGAGCTTCCTGGGATTAGCAGGCTACTATTGGAGATTCATTCAGGATTTCTCCAAGATAGTCGTACCCCTGACGCGGCTGACGAAGAAAGTCGTAGACTTTCGGTGGGGACCTGAGCAGCAGGCTGCGTTTGAGACGCTGAGACAGAGATTGTGCGAGGCGCCAATCTTAGCCCTGCCAGAGGGCGTAGAGGACTTTGTGGTTTACTGTGACGCGTCCATTTCAGGGTTGGGCGCGGTACTGATGCAGAGGGGGCATGTCATTGCCGACGCTTCGAGGCAGCTCAAGCCTCACGAAGCAAACTACCCGACGCATGATTTGGAGTTGGGGGCGGTGGTTTTTGCCCTCAAGATTTGGCGGCATTACCTCTACGGGGTTCGATGTACCATCTACACGAACCACAAGAGTTTGAGGTACCTCATGGATCAGCCAAATCTGAACATGAGGCAGCGTCAGTGGTTGGACGTGGTGAAGGATTATGATTGTGAGATCCTTTACCACCCAGGGAAGGCCAATGTGGTGGCTGATGCGCTTAGCTACAAGGCAGCGCCGATCAGGGATACGTGTATGAGGATGACTGTGGTGACTCCCCTGTTGGAGCAGATCCGGGAGGCTCAACAGGAGGCTATGAAGGAGGAGCATCGGAAGAGTGAGCGAATAGTGGGTCAAGTCACCTCTTTCGATTATGATAGCCGAGGACTATTGACTCTACACCGTAGGGTGTGGGTGCCATATCACGGAGGCGTGCGCCAGATCTTGATGGAGGAGGCGCATAAATCCCGATTCTCTATTCATCCAGGGGCGACGAAGATGTATAGGGACCTTCGTCTAAGATTATTGGTGGCCCCGCATGAAGCGGGATGTGGCTTGGTACGTCGAGCGGTGCTTGACCTGCAGGAAGGTCAAGGCCGAACATCAGAGACCGCATGGAAAGATGCAGTCGTTGGACATCCCGTTGTGGAAATGGGAAGATATCACGATGGATTTTATCACGAAGCTTCCCAGGACCGCGCGTGGAGTAGATTCGATTTGGGTCATCGTGGATCGATTGACCAAGATTGCTCATTTTATTCCGATTCAGGAGAGCACATCGGCCGAGAAATTGGCCGACATCTATATTAGGGAGATTGTGGCGCAGCACGGGATGCCAGTATCGGTTATCTCGGACAGGGATGTGCGTTTTACTTCCAGGTTTTGGAAGAGGTTTCAGGATGAGTTGGGCACTCGTTTGCATTTCAGCACCGCATTTCACCCGCAGATAGATGGTCAGAGCGATCGGACCATCCAGACTCTGGAGGATATGTTGCGGGCGTGCGTGCTAGACTTCGGTGGTAGCTGGGATACTTATCTTCCCTTGGCTGAGTTCTCATACAAAAACAGCTACCACACGAGTATTCACCGTCCCCCATTCGAGATGTTTTACGGTCGAAGGTGCAGGGCCCCGATATGCTGGGGTGAAGTTGGCTAGAGAGTCATGGGGAGCACCGAGGTGGTGCTCAAGACGACCGAGAGGATCCAACAGGTTCGGAGCAGGCTTCAGACTGCTCAGAGTCGATAGAAAAGTTATGTCGACAAGCGTCGATCCGACTTGGAGTTCCAAGTCGGGTATATGGTTCTCCTAAAGGTGTCGCCTTGGAAAGGCGTCATTCGATTCAGGAAGTGGGGCAAGTTGGGCCTGAGATTTATCGGACCGTTCAGGGTTGTAGCCCGGGTGGGAAAGGTGGCGTATAGGCTAGATCTGCCAGTCGAGCTCAGCCATATCCACAACACTTTCCATGTTTCTCAGCTGCAGAAGTGCCTAGTGGACGATTCAGCAGTAGTGTCGATAGAGGATATACAGGTTGATGACATCCTGAATTACATTGAGCGCCCAGTCGCAATCCTCGACAGGAAGTCAAAGGATTTGAGGAACAAGCCAGTGGAACACGTGAAGGTGTGTGACAACCCGAAATTTCCATTCTGAACAAACCATTTGAAGCCAATAGAAGTAGAACAGTTACAGTGAAAACTCAGATTTCGAGTATAAGTTTGGCAGTTTTCAGGATTTTACACTTAAGGAGATATTAGGAGAGTGGATGCACTAGGGTTTGTGCAACACTGTTATTCCAATACTCTAGGACATTAGAATTCGTTTCAGGAATAAAAATAATTTCTGCCAAAATATCTCAGGACTATAAATAGAATTATGAACCAAATTGGTTCATTAGTTGAATTCCAATTAGAGAAAAGCCAAAATTCTCTCTCACGGATCTTCGGGTTTTTATCCCAAATCGTGAGTAACTCTTTCTAGTAGTGTTAGAAAGCTTTAAATGTTTTCATAACATAGATTACATATCTAAATCATTCGATTTAGGAGTTTACTCCCCAAGGTGTTCTTGGGCGGTAAACTCCCGAAACCAAGCCTAGATTGTCCCCCATGATATACTACAGCCTTGGACTTGTATAGGAGCGTATTAGGGACATGAAATCAACCAAGAATCACCCAAGTTTGGGAGTTCACGGCCCAAGAATATCTTATGCCGTAAACTCCAAAAAGCTTACTCAAAATGGTGCTTTTAAGGCACCTAAGACTTAGACTTGATTTTAGACATGTACCCTAAAGTGTTTAAAGCCTAGAAAACATAAGGAATCACATGTGTTAAGGAGTTTACGGCCAAGACAAGCTCTTGGGCCGTAAACCCCTATAAAGGGGTCAAATGACACCCTAACTCCTTCCTTATGCCTAGAATCCAGCATAGATCATAACCTTGAAATGTTAGAGACTTGAAAACACCATAAAAACCCTCCCAAGGGAGTTTACGGCTATAAACTCCAAGGGGAATATGGTCTCTGGGCCGTAAACTCCTTAAAGGAGTTAATAGGAAGCCCAAACACTTGATTTAGCCTTGAAACAATTCACCACTAGAGTTGTAGTAATCCTAAGCTCCATTTAGTGACCCTAAGGAGAGTTTACGGCCAGGAGTTTACTCCCCTGGGCCGTAAACTCCAAATCATATGGTCATTAGACCTTAAACTCCCATTACAGGCCTTGCACTCCTTTGTTGCAACCCATTAGCCTCTTAGCACTTGACCAAAACTGTTTTCCTCGCGTTAAAATGTTTATACTTTATTTATATACATATGTCTTCATATGTAATTAGGATCATTGTGTGTGTCTAAAGTCTTCACTTGACACCAAGCACTTGCCCGATCCTTCCTTACGATAACAGTCCGTTCAATTCCAGTCACTTACTGCAGGTGAGTTCATACCCCTTAATTAATGTTTTAAATTGTTTTTAAATGCTTTATGGGGGGGGGGGGGATACAAGTAGAATTATGCTAATTATTATATCAATCACATGTGATTAATAAGCAGCATTCAAATGATTGGTTACTCATTAGCCGTTTTACCAAACAATTTCCTTCAAATGTTTTTCATAAACACTTTATGTGTTTAAAAACTCCTTATTACACTGTACATTTTACTCTGTATATTACATTTCAAACTTATTTACAATTTTGTTTCAAACAAATGTTTCCTTATACTTAAACTGTTTTATCAAACCTATGTCTTCAAATTGTTTTATAGGTTGACATCAAGTCGATCTTTTCTGAAAATAATAATTATGTTCAAATGTTTTACAAAACTTATTTATGCTTTTATATTATAAATTGCATGCCTCTATATGTATAGTTATATAAGAAATATTTAAAAGACTTAGGAAGGCTATCCACCCTATTTCCTTTTCGCGCTTGAGATGTGGTCTGGTGGGATATCGGGTACTCGTCCGAAGGTCGTTTAAATATTAGTTATATAACATATGTACATATATAGTCATAAAAGGTCCTTCCAGTTCATCCGATGCCCTTGGGTAGTAAGGGTATACATCCATGTTCATACGTCCCAGTTAGATTACTAGTAAACTACAATATGGGTAGTTTAGGAAGATACTAGAACTATTACTAGAACGCGATATCATACAATGAGTCAGTTCATTCATGTGTCTATACTTGCTAGATAGAGAGCACATACATTACAGCTAGAACATTTCATTACTATGAGTACATATACAACTATACTAGGAAGAGAACATATACAACGATACTAGAACGAGTACATTACTATACTTGCTAGATAGAGAGAGAACACACATTACAACTAGCACACATAGAAAATTTCCGTACATTACACTTACATGAATACGTTAATAAAATTGTGATCCACTGTATCGGAGCATGCCTTAAATGTCATGGCCTGAGTTGTAGCCATAGTCTCTTGAAGGGAGAGCGTGAGTTTGCGTATAGATCTATACTGGATTGACTATCCTACACCTTGCTGCTAGCTACAGCCGGACCTGCAGGTCTGCGGGTGCCAAACGTCATTCCGTTATTACGACCATTCTTATGTCGTTGTTACCAGTCGATAGTATGGTACAATTAATCACATTATGCCTTAATATAAATCCGGTTTAAGGTAAATAGTACAACAGTAGTTCTTATAGCGCTACGTTTTAGTACTACATTAATTTTCCCTGTACACATATTTAGTGATCTTTTCACTTAAACTATAAATGTAAAAACTATATTTTGTTAGTAATAGTTACACTTGGGAAAATTACACACTTTTACATGACACGAATATTTAGAACAGTTAAGTCTTGGTAGAAGACTACATTGAGAACAGTTAGGTCTTGGTAGAAGACACCCTCATATAATAATAGGAATCATAGGGATTTCTAGAGTTTTTCAAACGTTTACAGTTGTTACACAAACATTTTCATACTTACAGTTCATTTACAAACATTTTTATACTTACAGTTCATTTACATTTTCCATACTTACAGTTCATAAACTTACAAATTCTTACATACAAATTAAGACACTAAAATACTTATGATCTCACCAACTTCAAAGCTGATACTCGCTTTCAAAATTACTTGTATCCTCAGGTCATCATAGACAGGTACCGATGCAAGGAGAAAGGAAGATGGAGCTTGTTCAAGACTCATCTTTCATTTTGATTTATGCTTTAGTGTTTATCAAAATTTGACAGAACACTTGTATAATAATTATATTATTAATGCAATGGATGATGTTGTTGCTTGTCTACTACTTTTCAATGTTGTGATACTGTACATGACGTCCTCCGCCCCAGAACGTTTCCGCCGTTCTTGGTTTTGGGGTGTGACAGATTGGTATCAGCGCATTGTTTATAGTGAATTAAGTATATCAACCCATAAAAGATATACTAACTATAAATACATAAGGGATTAAAAATACTCTGACCAAGAGTTTATACTTTAAATAATAAAATATTTAAGTAAGTATACATGCCTGCATTCATACTAAAATCGGTGTCACTAGGACAGTACAAAAGAATTACGATTGTTGGGCAACGTAGGCGGGCTTAGAGACATATGGTCAAAACTGGGAAGATATAGCCTGATCACCTATATTATCCGAGGGTTGACTAGCATGTGCCTAAGTTTAATTGTGTGGTTGCAACAATGCTAAAATCTTACCAACCCTACCACAATGAGAACAATAGAACATAACATTAAATTTAAAATACTATAGGAGTATTCGGTGTTACTATAAGTACTTTATACTTGAGAACTAAAACGGGATCTTCATTACTAAGTTGATAGTTGCTAAGTGGATACACTAAGGCTATATGCAATTAGGATGTTATAGACTTAGAATCTGTGGAAATTTTACTTTACCCCTATTCTGTGTGAATTTGGAGTTAAGATCACTTATTTGAAGGTCTATCATGTTTAGATTACACATACCTGGTATGCACTTCACAAATAGCGATGTAACTAATGAAGGTTTTCTAAATAATTATCTAGATAGTTCGTCTAATAATTATTCCCTTACCCTAAATTCTAGCATAGAAAATATAGCTGGACTCCATCCCCATGGCAACCAGTATCTTCTGAACGAAGTCATAGCTGGTTGGTTTGAAGAAGAACCAGAGAATGATCATCCTATCCCTTTGAATGATCACCCTGATGAAAACCTTTCGGACGATGCTAGCTCTGAACCAGAGGTTGAGAACCTACCCCAAGCAGCTCCCTTTCCAATTCCTAACCCTCGTCCGGCTTTTCATGGCCCGATCCCTGAGTGGGTGGAATGATTGGAAACAAGGAGCCAAGGACAAGATCAGCCCATGCCATTTAATGGCGACCGAAGCTTTTACAACTTGAGCAATAGGGGCTCAACAGATAGAGTCTTGCCAATCTTGGTCCGCAGAGTGGCCCGAAATGAGATTCAAGGCAGGACAACCCTACATTAGATTACAGAAGTTGTCGCTGATGCGAGAATGCATACCCTCCGCACCGTTAGTCTAGAAGATACTCGCGAGAGATCAGAGAGAAACCATGAAGCCCTGCTGCAAACACTAGCTGAAACTCGAGCCGAAGTCATAGAGCTCCGAGTACGCCAAAGGGTGTACGAAAGACACCTACTTGACATGGAACGTCGACTGGCTAAACTGAGAGTTCACCGGAGGGGTGACCGTCGTCAGTAGTAGACTCTTTACTTTGCTTCCCTTGTTATAAAGTAATCGTTTTCTGTCTTTGCCCGATGTGGCATTTTATATGAAATTACCTTATACTGTAAGTACTTTAGGTTAGGTCCTTATGCTGTCAAGAACTATCTTCTCGGGATATGATGTAAGACCTTTACAAGGTCATTTTCCCGAATCTTTACATCGTGAATATCAAAGATAGTGACAACCGGCTAACTTCTATGTCATTCTTCATTCAAGTACTTTTATCATACTTTCATTGGAGTCTATCTGAATCATGCTTTAGTCAAGTCATTGGACTATAGTAATTTAGCTCCGGAGACATTTCCAAGTCTTTTTCAGTGGTTGGATCTTGTTATTCACCAATCCACGGTACCTCGGCTTGAACGACAAACGTCTTGAGACCATTCTACGAACTTACTTCTACTCATTACTAGGACTGCATCATAGGGATGTAGGTCAAACCTTCGCAATCATACCTCCAATCCGTACTAGGACTGCATCATAGGGATGTAGGTCAAACCTTCGCAATCATACCTCCAATCCGTACTAGGACTGCATCATAGGGATGTAGGTCAACCTTTCGAGAACATACTCTTACTCTTTTCTTGAACAATCCAAGTACATCTAGAGTCAACCAGAAGCGCTCACAAAATACTTACCTTTCGTGTTACAGAATCATGTCGTCATCAGGAAGCAATCAGTCGAACAGCGAAACCTCCGCTTTTCCTATGGACGCCGCTACCTTCCAAACCGCAGTTACAACTGCCGTGATGGCTGCCGTGACAGCTGTCCTTGCGCATCGTAGCGCTATCAGCACAAGCAATGCTGATGTTGGGATTGAAGATTCCAATCGTAGTATCAATCCAGGAAGTCGCCAAACAGTAACAGTTACAGGCTCGCAAAACCGAAATACAGAGAACAAGAAACGAAAGCATCAAGCCCAAAAAGAACACAAGAAATCCCAAAGGCTGGCTATGCAACAGCAACAAGTGGAAACCCCTGCCATCCCAGTACCGAGCAGGCCATACGAGGGAAAACTCATGAAGTGTGATAAGTGTAGTTTCCATCATCATGGGGCTTGTCATGAGATGCTATGTTGCAATTGCCTAAAAATAGGGCACCATGCTAGTAACTGTGGAGCACCGGCACGACCCATCACTCAAGTCCCTTTCATCGGGACTAACCCTACACACAAGAGTAGTTATAACGTCGAACGTTTTAGGAAGCAATTTTCAAAGTGGAGTAACGAGGAAGGCACTCGTGTCCACATAACACTGGCTAAGCACCGCAATCCCGTCACCAATGCAAGTACTAGCCAGTCATGCCACCAATGCGGTGAAATAGGGCACTTCAAGAAGGATTGCCCTATAGCAAAGAACTATGGCACAGATGGGAGGATCCTCAGGATCACAGCCGCAGGAGAGCCTACTCCGGAACCATCGTTAATGTAATTTAGGCGTTTCGTTGCAACAGACTTATAAACCATCCAGAACTAGTGCAACTAGAGTCTTACCTTTTGCGAGATCTTGTCTGTTTAGGGATTCTTGTGCTGCGTATACTTGTCTTTTGTAGTATATCTTATTCGCAACAATAGTCTTGTGGTAAATATGAAGTAATGTAACTCTGTTCATGGTTGCACAGTTGTGTTTTGTCTGTAAACGTCTTATGTTCAAATCTAATGTCTTTAAGTTTCAGTATGATTCCGACATTATCATACGACTCGATTCAATTTGTTCTTCACGAAAACAGCTTCATACGTACATCTCTTTCTTCTAGATCACTTTTCCAGCGAGGCCGTCATATCAGAACACCGAAGTGCTCATGCCAGGAGTACCTCTTAGTTATTTTCTTTTCCGAAGAAACCCCCGAAGTACCACTCGTGCAGTACGTCAAGTTCAATCCAAGGATTCATACAATTGATCTATCACTGAGGAATGTATGCATAAGAGTGATATATAATCAAGGTTCTACAGGTTTAGAATTGATGATTCCACTTTAACTTCTTTTTTCCTGATGGGATGTGAGCTTAAAGAAGAATCAGTTATTCGACTACCTTTTCAATCTTAATTATATACGACTCGTATACACGAAATTGTGATTGTGAACCATGTATGAATTCTAATATGAACTTCAGGACGGAGAACTGCTTAAGCCTACGAGTAATCACATCGTCATGTGAACAAACTTAGAACCCAGTACGACTCATGTAAACAGATCGCCCTATAGTTTAAACACCTACGGAGACACAAGAACAGTACAGACAACTTAGCGAACCACACATAAATAGAATTAGAAGACTAGGCTTCTCACCCTAGAGAACCCCAATCTTATTCTCCCAGAGATCGACGGACTGCATCGTATGTGCCTCGAATATCGAGGACTCCGTCAAGATTTTTCATTAGAAATCGTTATCCCTGCCTCGCATGGATGAAATGGGTGAGCAAACGCAAGGAAAGAATTACTTTCAGAAATGGATCTGAGATCCGAATATCACCAGTTCGAGTGTTAGGGAAGGATGTCCGGAAGACTATCTTCCGAATTCGATGCGGACACTTCGAGTCCGTAGTGATACCTTTCGGATAGGACCAATACGCCCATAGCTTTCATGAGCTAAACGAGTAGGGTATGTCTTTCTTACTTGGATCAGCTCGTCATTTCTCCATGTAATCACTTACTTATCTACCCTCGTGGTAAGAAGAAAACCCTTGGAAACATTTCCTACAGAGGAACTTTTAGCGAAGTTCTCTAGGCACGAGTTTTGAAATTGAAGAGTCGAATTTCTAAGACACACTGTTAGTAATGTGGGAAGTTTTGAGTACTTTTTCAATTTGTCAAAACTGTTGAGCATTTGTCGACACCGGAGACGCCAACAACCATTCGCCAAATTCTAGGTCTTACAGACCTACTGTCATAGTTCATCCAGAAACCCTCGCAAATCACAGGAAACCGTACGACTTTGACCCAGCAAGGGGTGGCCTTTGTCTGGGAAGTTAAACAAGAAAAAGAGACCCTTGGAATTCCAATGTGAGTGACCAAATTCCAATGTGAGTGACCAAATTCTTTAGGAAGTCTCACTCGGGTCCAAGATAGACAGGACCCCGAGATTCTTACCAGAATCAGTCCTGTATCTCGCAAACTAGACCTACTCCGCGAACTCAGTAACGTACATCTTACTCTTTGCGTCTTGATCGAGAAACCATACCTTTCCGTTAGGACTCTTGTAAGTCCACTCGTCGAGATCCTCGCCTTCGTATTAGAACCATAGTGACCCTCGACCGAGAGGTCAAGTGGACGAAGCAACGCCATCGCCCGATAGTGAAGGTTCGTTGGGATTCCAACCGAGAACCCGATTTCACTTAAGTGCGCTAGAACCAATCGATTAGGAAGTTTCCTCCTCACGACTCGATCATTCGTACATACTTCCTTGCCTAAATTCTAATTTCGGGACAAAATTCCCTTCAACAGGGGGATGATGTGACAACCCGAAATTTCCATTCTGAACAAACCATTTGAAGCCAATAGAAGTAGAACAGTTACAATGAAAACTCAAATTTCGAGTATAAGTTTGACAGTTTTCAGGATTTTACACTTAAGGAGATATTAGGAGAGTGGATGCACTAGGGTTTGTGCAACACTGTTATTCCAATACTCTAGGACATTAGAATTCGTTTCAGGAATAAAAATAATTTCTGCCAAAATATCTCAGGACTATAAATAGAATTCTGAACCAAATTGGTTCATTAGTTGAATTCCAATTAGAGAAAAGCCAAAATTCTCTCTCACGGATCTTCGGGTTTTTATCCCAAATTGTGAGTAACTCTTTCTAGTAGTGTTAGAAAGCTTTAAATGTGTTCATAACATAGATTACATAGCTAAATCATTCGATTTAGGAGTTTACTCCCCAAGGCGTTCTTGGGCGGTAAACTCCCGAAACCAAGCCTAGATTGTCCCCCATGATATACTACAGCCTTGGACTTGTATAGGAGCGTATTAGGGACATGAAATCAACCAAGAATCACCCAAGTTTGGGAGTTCACGGCCCAAGAATATCTTAGGCCGTAAACTCCAAAAAGCTTACTCAAAATGGTGCTTTTAAGGCACCTAAGACTTAGACTTGATTTTAGACATGTACCCTAAAGTGTTTAAAGCCTAGAAAACATAAGGAATCACATGTGTTAAGGAGTTTACGGCCAAGACAAGCTCTTGGGCCGTAAACCCCTATAAAGGGGTCAAATGACACCCTAACTCCTTCCTTATGCCTAGAACCCAGCATAGATCATAACCTTGAAATGTTAGAGACTTGAAAACACCATAAAAACCCTCCCAAGGGAGTTTACGGCCGTAAACTCCAAGGGGAATATGGTCTCTGGGCCGTAAACTCCTTAAAGGAGTTAATAGGAAGCCCAAACACTTGATTTAGCCTTGAAACAATTCACCACTAGAATTGTAGTAATTCTAAGCTCCATTTAGTGACCCTAAGGAGAGTTTACGGCCAGGAGTTTACTCCCCTGGGCCGTAAACTCCAAATCATATGGTCATTAGACCTTAAACTCCCATTACAGGCCTTGCACTCCTTTGTTGCAACCCATTAGCCTCTTAGCACTTGACCAAAAGTGTTTTCCTCGCGTTAAAATGTTTATACTTGTATAATTAGTGTTTAAATCACTAATTATTTATATACATATGTCTTCATATGTAATTAGGATCATTGTGTGTGTCTAAAGTCTTCACTTGACACCAAGCGCTAGCCTGATCCTTCCTTACGATAACAGTCCGTTCAATTCCAGTCACTTACTGCAGGTGAGTTCATACCCCTTAATTAATGTTTTAAACTGTTTTTAAATGTTTTAGGGGGGGGGGGTACAAGTAGAATTATGCTAATTATTATATCAATCACATGTGATTAATAAGCAGCATTCAAATGATTGGCTACTCATTAGCCATTTTACCAAACAATTTCCTTCAAATGTTTTGTTGGAATAGTGTCTAAGGCTGCAACTATATTAGGCAAGTATTTGATCCGGTTGTGCATGGTCCTTTTGGGTTGCCTTCACCATAGCAACTTGATAGGATGATTTATTAAGAGAGAGTAAATATTATTAATATATTATGTGAATAATATAATGAATAATATATTGTTATTTGATTAATATAAGTCATAGAGTTAATTAGAATTAATTTGGTGACTTAAAGAGATTAATTAAATAAAGGGGTATAAACTGTCAATTGTTTGATAGTTAAGCTTTAGACTGTAATTCCATTTGGATATGGTATGGACGAATTCTAAGAGGTTTAGGATAGCTAAAATCGTCCATATGATTATCTTAGGAATGGATTTGGATAGCCTTAAGAGAAGATTATCCAATTACGGTTTAGGTTGTAACCCTTAAGGAGTCTACAAGTATAAATAGACCCTATGGCTGATGGAATTCGACACTTGACCAAAAAGCAAGGAACCTCTGGTCGAATTCCTCCCCTCTCCTCTCTCCTAAATCATTCTTGTTGCTATTGGTGTTTGTAAGCCATTAGAGGAGTGACACTTGTGACTCTAGAAGCTCCAAGACCTCAAGATCAACAAGGAACTCAAAGGTATGATTCTAGATCTGTTTCAATGTTGTTATTTAACCTAATTAGTCATTAGAAGACTTGGATTCAATGCATGTTTATTAGAAAGCCTAGATCCAAGCATTAGGGTTTTGCATGCGCACATAGGAAAGTTCTTATGGCTAAAACCCATCAGTGGTATCAGAGCCTAGCTTGGTTTTCTTTAAATTGTTGCTTGATTAACTAAAACAAACCTGCAAAAATTTGATTTTTTGGTTTCTGTGTCACTGACTCGGCGAGTCCGAAGGTGGACTCGGCGAGTAGGCCTGACTCGGCGAGTCCCCTTGTGCACTCGGCGAGTCCAGGCGTCAGGAATGACCAAATTCGGGATTTCTTTGTGTTTATCTTATGTAAACTTACCTTAATCATAATAGATCAACCTAAATCCGATTTTATGATATATATGACTATTATCTTGATCTAGAAAAAGATATTTATCAACTAATTAAATATTTAATTTCCTTATATGATAATTAATTAATTATTTAACTATTTTGGTAATTATCTTTCAAAGAAATCTTGAATAAATCAAATATAGATAATTAGGATATTAATTGTTAATTGGAATTATTTGTTATTTGATCCTCCATGTTTTAAATGTTTAAAACCTACCCTCATGTTTTGAAATTTACTTTTGAGATTAAAAGCTTTAATTTAGACAACTTAAATTTCAAACCCTAGATTTTAAAAGTTTTAAAATACAACACTATACAAATATGATATTACTAGAATAATATATATATATATATATATATATATATATGTATAACTAAATGCTAGTCTTACCGTTAGTAGGCCTCATTCACGAAGCCGATCTATAAGGTGGGTATAAGGTTGCGGCCTATAAAATGGCGCTTAATGGGTGTACACTCACACCCACCGCTTGCTTGATTGGTGGAGGGTCGTTAGCCGAACGGGTAGGATAGGGCAACCTCATTCTCTCATTAAAAGTATAATAAGAAATATAAAGTAACTACACATATTCTTAAAATTTCCCAATCCTAGTTACTTTAGGAAAAGTGAATTGATGCAATCCCATGAAATGACACTTTGCACCTTGCTGAGATGTTAGTGGAGCGTGTGTGGTTTACCGGCACACTAATTGGTTCTAAGCGAAGGTGGCAAAGGGTGATTCATTGTTTATCATAGTTCGATGGAGCGTGTGTGGTTTACCGGCACATCGAATAGGTGATTGTTACAATGAAGGCACCATGTGAATTTGCATGGTAATTCACACCCGCTTT
This sequence comes from Lactuca sativa, assembly GCF_002870075.4. Lineage (NCBI taxonomy): Eukaryota > Viridiplantae > Streptophyta > Magnoliopsida > Asterales > Asteraceae > Lactuca > Lactuca sativa. The sequence goes on from NC_056624.2 coordinate 155,805,617, forward strand.
GTGATCCTCGGCATCCCAGTCACAAACGAGAGGGGCATATCGAGATTTAAACATGCCATTGAATAGTTTCAATGAATCTCATCCGAACCTAGGAATTCTCACAAACACTTAGGACTAATAGTTTAAGTTTTTTTGTGATGGAGAATTAGTGAATCGTCATTCACTTACCTTCAATTTATTTGCATGTTAGATTACGGCATCCCTTTTCTAATATGTAAATGTTATTGTTGGATCCTAGCCCTAATTTTCTTATTGGGTGATAATTAGGGATTCTTATTCTAATCTATATTTGTCCTTTTCTAATTGTAGATGTCGAACGCAAACAACGCTGCTGCTAGTTCTTTCACGTTGATGAGCCTTTGCCAGAAGGTCACCTTCGATGGAACGAACTTTAGCGAATGGATAAGATACATTCGCACCATTGCTCGCTATGAGGATAAGGAGTATGTCCTCGATGAGAAGCTCGAGAAAATCAACCCCGAAATTGCTACTCCCGCCGAAATCACCGCCTTTGAAACTCATGAACGAGATGCAACGAAGGTACATTGCATCATGATTGCCACCATGAACTCCGAATTCCAAAAGTCCTACGAGGACATGTACCCGTACGAGATGCATCAAGACTTATTGGAGAGGTACCACCAAAACGCGAGACAAGAGAGGTACGAGATTTTCACTAACATGATTTCCGCGAAGATGGGTCATGGAGAATCTCTTACCGTGCACTTGCAAAAGATGCAAAGGTATGTCGACCGCCTTCGCAAGTTAAATGTTGACTTCGGTGAAGACTTGGCGATCGACATGGTGCTTCACTCTTTGCCTCCGATGTACAACCAATTTAGGATGACCTACCACATGAACAAAGAAGAGGTCACCCTAAGCAAGCTCCAAGGTCTCTTGAGGGTTGCTGAGAGCAATTTCAAGGACAAGTCTGTTGCACCCACTCCCAATCCGCCCGCTGCTCCTGTATTGGCTATTGGACAAGGGAAGGGAAAGAAGAGGAAAGCTTCATCGAAGAACTATCGCAAGGTGAAAGCCCGAGATGGTGCCTCTTCTAGTGGGACCAAAGTTGATCCCGCCAAGCCCTGCTCTAACCCGAAGGAGGCAGAGTGCCACCACTGCCACAAGATAGGACATTGGAAGAGAAGCTGCCCGGATTACCTGCAAGCAATCAAAGAAGGAAAGATCAAGCCATCTTTCGCAGGTATATATACAATCAAATCTAACGATTCTAATCATGCTATTTCTTGGGTTCTTGATACCGGTTGTGGTTATCACATTTGTTCTAATGTGTAGGGACTAAGAAGAAGTAGGGATGTGGAGCAAGGAAGGATCAATCTAATCATGGGGAACAGAAGATCGTCGCCTGTGACCAAGATTGGAGTGTATTCCTTAGTGCTTAGGAATAGTTTAGTTTTAGATTTGAACAATTGTTGCTATTCGCCAGAAATGGCAAGAAACATCATTTCATTTCATGGTTTATATAGACAAGGATTTAGATTTTCTTTTAATAATGAGAATGGTTCTATTTTGGCTCATCTAAATGGTGTCTTTTACTTTGAAGCTATACCATGTAATGGAATATATGAAACCGTTATGATTGTTGATAACTTAGGAAATGATGTTTTGAATATTGATTCTTCCACTAGTATGGATAAAGCATCATTGTGGCATTGTCGTCTTGGACATGTCAAAAAGAAACGCATAGCCCAACTCCAAAAGGATGGAGTGTTGGAGTCATTCGACCTTAGGGAAGATGACACATGCGAGTCTTGTTTGCTTGGAAAGATGACTAAGTCGCCCTTCACGAGTACATGTGAAAGGGGCGAGGGTCTATTGGACCTAATACATACCGATGTGTGTGGACCATTTAGATCAACCACGAAGGATGGGAACCGCTTCTATGTGACTTTTACCGATGACTATAGTAGATATGGGTATATCTACTTAATCAAGCAAAAGTCAGACACCTTTGAAAAGTTCAAAGAGTTCAAGAATGAAGTGGAGAATCAATTGGGCAGGAAAATCAAGATGCTTCGATCCGATCGAGGAGGAGAGTACCTAAGTCTTGAATTCCACGATTATCTCAAGGAGTGTGGAATAGTTTCACAATTGACGCCTCCTAGGACACCGCAGTTGAATGGTGTGGCAGAAAGGCGTAATCGAACCTTATTGGATATGGTTCGCTCCATGATGAGTCGTGCTTCGCTACCAATCTCTTTTTGGGGGTATGCCTTAGAGACTGCCGCCCATATCCTTAACCGAGTCCCTACTAAGAAGGTTGCCAAAACACCTCATGAGATGTGGACAGGGAAAGCTCCCTCGTTGGCACATATCAAGGTTTGGGGTTGCGAGGCTTTCGTAAGACGAGATACTCACGACAAGCTTGAACCTCGAAGTGAGCGATGTATTTTCATCGGCTACCCGCAGACATCCTTTGGATATCTCTTCTATAGACCGAAGGACAATGTTGTCTTCGTTGCGAGGAGAGGAGTTTTTAGAGAGCGAGAACTCATAAGCCAAGGAGACAGTGGGAGGCAAATCGAGCTTGAAGAGATTCAAGAGTCGATAGATGAAGGAACCTCTACCGCTGGCACTCAACCCGAGGAGGAAACTCCGGTTGAACCGATTGACGAATCCTTACCTCTTAGACGTTCCGATAGAGTTAGAGTTCTACCCCAGTTTTATGGTTTTCATATTACTACCGAAGGGGACACGTATATTAGTGATGGTACACTAGTAAACCTTGATGAACCTAATAGCTATAAGGAAGCCATGGCAGGCCCGGAGTCTGCAAAATGGAAAGAGGCAATGGATAGCGAGATCCAATCCATGTATGATAACCAAGTTTGGAATTTGGTTGATTATGTGCCCGGACGTAAGACCGTTGGGTGCAAATGGATCTTCAAGAAGAAGACCGACGTGGATGGAAACGTGCACACATATAAAGCGCGATTGGTTGCGAAGGGCTTTACTCAAACTCCCGGAGTTGACTATGATGAGACCTTCTCACCAGTTGCGAAGATTAAATCTATTAGAGTGATGCTAGCTATTGCCGCATTTCATGATTATGAGATTTGGCAAATGGATGTCAAGACCGCTTTCCTTAATGGAAAGTTGGCTGAGGATGTTTACATGGCTCAGCCAGAGGGGTTTGTGGATATGAAGCATCCGGATAGAGTGTGTAAGCTTGAGAAGTCCATTTATGGACTTAAGCAAGCGTCTCGCAGATGGAATCTTTGCTAAAATGAGAAAGTCAAAGAGTTTGGATTTGTACGAAGCGAAGACGAATCTTGTGTATATGTCAAAGCCAGTGGGAGTATAGTAAGCTTTCTCGTCCTATATGTCGATAACATATTAGTCATAGGAAACGACGTCCCGACTCTGCAGGAAGTTAAGTCCTGGCTCGGGAAGTGCTTCGCTATGAAGGACCTCGGAGAAGCTTCTTACATTTTGGGAATAAGGATAGTAAGAGAAAGAAATAAGAGACTAATTGGACTTAGTCAGAATACTTACTTAGAGAAAGTACTAAAACGCTTTAGTATGGAAAACTCAAAGAAGGGAGAACTACCGATACAAAGTAATGCCAAATTGAGCAAGACTCAAAGTCCGAGTACCGAAGCTGAAATAGCAGAAATGAGCCGAGTACCATACGCTTCCGCAGTTGGCTCAATCATGTACGCTATGACTTGTACTCGCCCTGATGTAGCCTTCGCTTTGAGCATGGTTAGCAGATATCAAGGGAATCCTGGCAAAGCACATTGGATTGCGGTGAAGAATATCCTTAAGTACCTTCGGAGGACAAAGGAATGGTTCTTAGTCCTCGGAGGGAGTGATGACTTGAAGGTGCGAGGGTATAGTGACGCCAGTTTTCAGACCGACAGGGACAACTACCGTTCGCAGTCGGGCTGGGTATTTACCCTAAATGGAGGAGCAGTGACCTGGAAGAGTTCCAAGCAAGAGACCGTAGTTGATTCAACGTGCGAATCAGAGTACATTGCAGCGAGCGAAGCGTCGAAGGAGGCAATATGGCTAAAGAACTTCATCGGTGATCTTGGAGTCGTACCTGCCATAAAGGAGCCCATGGAGATTTTCTGTGATAACGAAGGTGCGGTTGCCTTAACCAAGGAACCGAGGGATCATGGTAGATCAAGACATATCGACAGAAAATATCACTTCATCAGACATCGTGTAGAAGAAGGACAACTCGTAGTGAAGAGGATATCATCAGAAGATAACCCAGCAGATCCGCTTACGAAGGGGCTGAGTAGGGTTAAGCAGTTGCAGCATGCTAGGAGTATTAGGCTGAAGGATGATATTAGCATAGATTAGATAGTATTAGAAACGTGTAATAGATAAATGTAATTGACATTTGATGATTAAATAAAGGAGTTTTATTTATGAGTAATGATACTATCTTATGTTAATTGTTTAGCTATTGTTTCACTTTGCATGTTTTGACTTCCAGAATAATTGAGTTTATTAGGAATAATCGAATTATTCAAATGGTCCACAATCGTTCATATGTTGGGAGTAGATATAAAAGAAGATTGTCATGAATTGGTGTGTAGAGTGTCTAAATGGTGTTAGACATAGCAAAGGATTGCTGCAACGTTCATGAGTGCTTATGAACTAGTTTTGAGCATTGGAATAAACCCGCGCTTGCTGGAATCACCTTATGGAATACGATATAAAAAGTGATCGCAAGACGATAATATCATATAGTCTTAAAACCTAGATATATGGTTTATTATTTGTTAATTGATTGTACATTGATAATACGAAAACGCATCAGTAACTTGGTGTTATAAAACGTATTGTTGTGTATAGTTGGTTAATGAATAAGTAAATGCATATAAGTCGAAGTTTATCTGTAACTTTTATCTAAGAAGGTAAAAGCGATATCTCGGCCGCTCGATGATTTGATTTGACTTATGTGCCGGGCCCGGTCAGAACTGAATTGATGTGTTCGATTAAGTTCTATGTCAAATAAATCAGAGATCGAGAAACCTAAATGCATGACTAACCATTCCATAGGATTGTCAGCATGATATCTAACAGAGGACTGTACGTTCCCTTATCTAAAGGACAAGATTGATTAGATCAGAGTTGACAGCGTCTTTGAGAGCTATGATTGCAAACCGAATTGTACTTGTATAGTTACTAGACTTATCCAAGTGGGAGACTGTTGGAATAGTGTCTAAGGCTGCAACTATATTAGGCAAGTATTTGATCCGGTTGTGCGTGGTCCTTTTGGGTTGCCTTCACCATAGCAACTTGATAGGATGATTTATTAAGAGAGAGTAAATATTATTAATATATTATGTGAATAATATAATGAATAATATATTGTTATTTGATTAATATAAGTCATAGAATTAATTAGAATTAATTTGGTGACTTAAAGAGATTAATTAAATAAAGGGGTATAAACTGTCAATTGTTTGATAGTTAAGCTTTAGACTGTAATTCCATTTGGATATGGTATGGACGAATTCTAAGAGGTTTAGGATAGCTAAAATCGTCCATATGATTATCTTAGGAATGGATTTGGATAGCCTTAAGAGAAGATTATCCAATTAGGGTTTAGGTTGTAACCCTTAAGGAGTCTACAAGTATAAATAGACCCTATGGCTGATGGAATTCGACACTTGACCAAAAAGCAAGGAACCTCTGGTTGAATTCCTCCCCTCTCCTCTCTCCTAAATCATTCTTGTTGCTATTGGTGTTTATAAGCCATTAGAGGAGTGACACTTGTGACTCTAGAAGCTCCAAGACCTCAAGATCAACAAGGAAATCAAAGGTATGATTCTAGATCTGTTTCAATGTTGTTATTTAACCTAATTAGTCATTAGAAGACTTGGATTCAATGCATGTTTATTAGAAAGCCTAGATCCAAGCATTAGGGTTTTGCATGCGCACATAGGAAAGTTCTTATGGCTAAAACCCATCATGTTTTTCATAAACACTTTATGTGTTTAAAAACTCCTTATTACATTGTACATTTTACTCTGTATATTACATTTCAAACTTATTTACAATTGTGTTTCAAACAAATGTTTCCTTATACTTAAACTGTTTTATCAAACCTATGCCTTCAAACTGTTTTATAGGTTGACATCAAGTCGATCTTTTCTGAAGATAATAATTATGTTCAAATGTTTTACAAAACTTATTTATGCTTTTATATTATAAATTTCATGCCTCTATATGTATAGTTATATAAGAAATATTTAAAAGACTTAGGAAGGCTATCCACCCTATTTCCTTTTCGCGCTTGAGATGTGGTCTGGTGGGATATCGGGTACTCGTCCGAAGGTTGTTTAAATATTAGTTATATAACATATGTACATATATAGTCATAAAAGGTCCTTCCAGTTCATCCCATGCCCTTGGGTAGTAAGGGTATACATCCATGTTCATACGTCCCAGTTAGATTACTAGTAAACTACAATATGGGTAGTTTAGGAAGATACTAGAACTATTACTAGAACGCGATATCATACAATGAGTCAGTTCATTCATGTGTCTATACTTGCTAGATAGAGAGCACATACATTACAGCTAGAACATTTCATTACTATGAGTACATATACAACTATACTAGGAAGAGAACATATACAACGATACTAGAACGAGTACATTACTATACTTGCTAGATAGAGAGAGAACACACATTACAACTAGCACACGTAGAAAATTTCCGTACATTACACTTACATGAATACGTTAATAAAATTGTGATCCACTGTATCGGAGCATGCCTTAAATGTCATGGCCTGAGTTGTAGCCATAGTCTCTTGAAGGGAGAGCGTGAGTTTGCGTATAGATCTATACTGGATTGACTATCCTACACCTTGCTGCTAGCTACAGCCGGACCTGCAGGTCTGCGGGTGCCAAACGTCATTCCGTTATTACGACCATTCTTATGTCGTTGTTACCAGTCGATAGTATGGTACAATTAATCACATTATGCCTTAATATAAATCCGGTTTAAGGTAAATAGTACAACAGTAGTTCTTATAGCGCTACGTTTTAGTACTACATTAATTTTCCCTGTACACATATTTAGTGATCTTTTCACTTAAACTATAAATGTAAAAACTATATTTTGTTAGTAATAGTTACACTTGGGAAAATTACACACTTTTACATGACACGAATATTTAGAACAGTTAAGTCTTGGTAGAAGACTACATTGAGAACAGTTAGGTCTTGGTAGAAGACACCCTCATATAATAATAGGAATCATAGGGATTTCTAGAGTTTTTCAAACGTTTACAGTTGTTACACAAACATTTTCATACTTACAGTTCATTTACAAACATTTTTATACTTACAGTTCATTTACATTTTCCATACTTACAGTTCATAAACTTACAAATTCTTACATACAAATTAAGACACTAAAATACTTATGATCTCACCAACTTCAAAGCTGATACTCGCTTTCAAAATTACTTGTATCCTCAGGTCATCATAGACAGGTACCGATGCAAGGAGAAAGGAAGATGGAGCTTGTTCAAGACTCATCTTTCATTTTGATTTATGCTTTAGTGTTTATCAAAATTTGACAGAACACTTGTATAATAATTATATTATTAATGCAATGGATGATGTTGTTGCTTGTTTACTACTTTTCAATGTTGTGATATTGTACATGACGTCCTCCGCCCCAGAACGTTTCCACCGTTCTTGGTTTTGGGGTGTGACAAGGTGTAATGGCAGCACCGGAAGGGATCGAAGTGGACTTGGGAGCCGGTGGAAGAGATGATGGAGCATTACCCCGAGCTGTTTCAGGATCAAGCAGCAGACTTCGAGGATGAAGTCTAAAATAAGTGGGGGAGATTTGTAGCACCTGGTTCCTGGTATGTAAGATATATATGAGTATTTTGTATTTTGGCCTTGGACTCGGCGAGTTGGAGGCCCGACTCGCCGAGTAGAGACGAGACTTGGGACGCGGTTAAGTTGGCGACTCGGCGAGTCCACGTTGTCTGATGAAACCCTAATTTCCAAGGGTTTGCACCCTATTTAAACGACCATTTGCGCCCCAACTCCGCCCCCTTCACCCTCAGAAGCTCTCCATTCAGTATAACCCTTGTTCTTGTGAGTTTGAGGCTTTTTAGTGTGTTTCCTTGAAGATTTTGGGAAGGAAGTGGAGTAGATCAAGAGGAAGGGAAGGAAGCCAAGCATCTCCGTGTTCTCTCAGTAATTTCTTGGAGGTATAACTCGTTTTCCCTCTGTTTCTATGCTTATTACTCCATTAAAGTCCTTTTTGAACCATGTCCCAAGCTTGGTTGTGCATTGTTGGTTGATTCAAGTTATTAGCCTTTAGATCTAGACCCTTTTTAGTCCCTGGAGCTTGGATCTACTGCCTTTATGGAGTCATATTGCACACAAGCCCTAGATCTACCCCTTTTGGTGCACTTTGAGCCTTAGAACCTTTATTGGTGATGATCTACACGTAAATTTGGAAACTTTACGTGTAAACCAGGCCCTAGGAGCCCAGATCTGTGGATAGCATAAGCTGGATTCAAGCAAAATCGACCATATAGAGACTGCATGGTAACGAATCGGCGAGTCTGCTCGCGAGTCTCCGAGTTTGTCCCCTTTTCGTTGTGTCGAGTAGAGTAGTGAGTCATAAGGTGTGACTCAGTGAGTTGGAAGCCGAACTCATCCATGAAGGGACTCGGTGAGTCATTGCCCTAACTCGGCGAGTTCAAGGCCATCTCCTTAGATCAAGATCAGACTCGGCGAGTTGTTCATACAACTCGGCGAGTCACATCATAAGTGTTCATTGAATGAAGATGAACTCGGCGAGTTGTTCATACAACTCGGCGAGTAGGATGAAGAACTTGAACATCAGTTTGGAAGGAGAACTCTTCGAGTCATCGCCTAACTCGACGAGTAGAGACGGGATCCAGGTCAGTTGATTGGATAAGGACTCGGCGAGTCAGGTCAATTGAAAGTTGACTCTGGCTTTGACTTTTAACTTGATCAAGGGTAAAATGGTCAATTTACCTGAGGGTCAGTTAGTAGTGTTTGATTGAGTGTTTTGTGGGAATTATAGCCGGAGGATTTCCGGAGCAGCAGTAGCAGTAGTCAGTTAATTCCCACGCAGACCAGCAGCTATTTCGAGGTGAGTTTCCTTCCAGTAGGAACGGGTCTAAGGCACCAAGGCCGACCCGTGTAAACGAGGTGTTAGCACTAGAGTGTGGGCCGAGCCCGTATCTCTTGATTTAGTTAAGTATGATATATGTGTCGGTATGATAGAGTTGTCTATACTTGTTGTTTGTGTGATACTTGTATATTATGAGTTAGCGGTTGAGTGTAGGCAAGGCCCGTATCTCTCCGAGAGTGGAGTGTGGGCTAGGCCTGTATCTCCTAGATAGTAGAGTGTGGGCGAGGCCCGTATCTCCCGGTTAGCGAAGTGTGGGCAGGGACCGTATCTTCACGAGTGTGGGCGAGGCCCGTATCTCTCGGCTAGCGAAGTGTGGGCAGGGCCCTTATCTTCATGAGTGTGGGCGAGGCCCGTATCTCTCGGGTAGCGAAGTGTGGGCAGGGCCCATATCTTCACGAGTGTGGGCGAGGCCCGTAACTCCTAGTTGAATGTTGTATGTTATATGCTTGCATGGTATGAGGTATTATGGGGGAACTCACTAAGATTTGTGCTTATAGTTTACAGTTTTGGTTTTAGGTACCTCTTCATCGAAGGGGAAGGAGCTGGCGCGGTAACGGCACATCATACACACACACTGGTTTCCGCATTTACGAGATTTCTCTGGGAATTATACTCTGATATTTTGATTGGTTGTATGATTTGGCTTTTATACATGGGTTACGTTGTGATGTGGTTTGGTCAAACAATGTTTTTTATTATTAATGTTTTCTAAAGTAATGTTTTAAAAACGAAATTTTTGGACGTGAAAATTGGGTCGTTACATGATCCTTGAAAGAAAAGATAATAATCCGCCTTGGATTGTTGAAAACCTTTATCAAGCAGAAAATGAGAGAATTTTGCATACCATTGTCGAGTCGTTTGCTTCAAACCATATATAGACTTGTGTAATCAACAAACCATCTTGTTTGTTGGTGATATCTCCCCCCTTAAACTTGTACCCTAATGGAAGATCCATGTAAACCTCTTCATTTCAATCCCCATTACGGAATGTGTTGTTAACGTCGAGTTGAACAAGAGGCCATGATCGTTTATCACCTAGAGCAAGAAACACTTTAACAGTGCAAGCTTGGCAACAAGGGAACAAGTGTCTAAAAAATCAACGCCTTCTCGTTGTGTAAACCTTTGGCCACTAAATGGGCCTTATAATGTTCAATCGATCCATAAGCTCTATGTTTTATTTTGTAGACCCATCTGCAAGACTGCAACGTACGAAATGTTTATCTACAGGAAAATGTAAAACACTCCATGTGTGGTTAGCTTCCATATCATCTAATTCACATTGCATTGTAGTTCTCCATTCCTTGTACTTAACAGCTTCATGAAAAAAACGAGGCTCAAATTGAGATGATACAACTAATGTATAATTCTTGTTTTGAGGTGACAACTTGCCTTATAACACGAAATTGCATAACAGATAACGTGTAGGTGATATATCAGCAAAAGATACGAGATTACAATGATAATCTCTCAAATAAGGACATGTATGAACTTTGGATGATCGTCTGAGCGGTACCCGATCTCTTGAGGAATCGGATAAATCATTATGGTCTGGAACATTGGCTGAATTCTATGAAGCATTTGATATGGCTCTATATTTGCTATCTGATTCTGTAAATGATCATAAATCGATGTTGTGGGAATAACTGTCAAAGGATTGTCACATCTAAAAACCTTGATCTTCGTATTTAACAGAGTCAACGCCATATTATAAAAATGTGGAATCACTCACTAGAAATCATACTTGTTTTTTAATCAAAAATACCCATGTAAATCGTGTGTTATCGTCAACAATAGTGACAAAATATCTATGATCACTATGGGATGGAGTAGAGTAAGGACCCCAAATATCACAATGGATGAGATCAAATGTTTTATTTGACATGTGATTGTAAGAAACAAAAGGTAATTGTCTTTGTTTAGCTAATGGACAAACAATACAAGGTAAAGTTGGTACATTACATGAATCTTTAACAAACAATTGTGTTTTAATAGAATCCAATTTATGATTAGACAGGTGTCCAAATCTTTCATGCCAAAGCTCCAAAGATGCCAAATTCACCATCATAATTCGTTGTCCATCAAGGTAGTAAAGTCGACTATGCCTTTTACCCTTGTCGGTCGTCTTTTTGGTGATAATTTCCTGAATTAAAGCAGAATCATGAAAAAAAATATACCCACACCGGACTGTTAGAGGTTAATGCACTGATTGAAATGAGATTGAACTTCAAATCATTTTGAAGTGTAAAACATCCCTCAATATAAGCATCTCCAACCATGTTAAAAGCGACACAATTTTTATTGGGTAAAGTCACTTTGATCCCATCAATTTTCTTGATATTAATGAACAATTTATGATTATGACAAATATGATGTGTTGCTCCCAAATCTACAATCCAAGTGTTGGAGACATAACCCTTTAATTTACGAGACGAGAAAGAACGGTTACCTACTTGACTGTTGACATAACCCTTTAATTTATGAGACGAGACAGACCGAAGGTTAAAAATGGAGGCTTTAAATTTTGATAAATCAGGGGTCGCAAATTTGGTTTTAATATATATATATATATATATATATATATATATATATATATATATATATATATATGTCATCCTAGTTAAAAATTTATATTTCACCCTTTATTTTTTTATTAATAATTCTATTTTGCAGTATCTGTGATACAATGGACCACCCCCGCGAATTCTGGGATAAGGTAGACACCAAGGAAGTTAGTGAAGAGGAGATTACTATGTGAGTCATTTAAATATATCTATTTTCTAATAATATCAGTTACTTGTTATGTGTGACTGTGAGTTTGTCATTTTGGTTTTTCAGATTGGCTAGTTACGTTCTTGATTCGTTTAGGAGAACGGGGGGAGAAAAAGCAGCCGATGATTTTGCCAGGGAAGCAAACATTAAAGAAGTCAAAGGTATCTATATATATATATATATATATATATATATATATATATATATATATATATTTCTTGATTTATTCTCTGATGTGTCTCCATATAAGTGCATGTAACATTGTTGAGGTGCTTCAAAGCAACAAGGTGTTTGGCATTTTAGGTGTTATCTGATCATGGCTAATGAAGTTGAAAATAAACTTAACATCATTGCTATGTCCAAATTGCATGTAGTTTGTTCCTACCCTTTTAGTGTTAATTTTGTTTCTCTTTGACATTGTGAAGTGATTTTTTGGTTACTGTATTCAAATGGACAGTGGATAAGAGCGAATCATTCTGGATCTATAAGAAGGCGTGGAATCAACACTTAAACCCCTAGTTTGGTATGAGTTATAGTTCCTTCTTCTGTCATGAAAAGTTAAAGATGATGAGGCTCGAAAAAGACACTCTTCAGGTGATATATATATATATATATATATATATATATATATATATATATATATATATATATATATATATATATATATGCTTCATGTTTCTTATGTGTTCTACATAATAAATGTCATGCAGGCTACACAAACAAATCAACAACCATCCAAAGATGATGACACTATATCTGCTCCAAAAAAAATAGATACATTGATCAAGTGAGCGAGTCTTTTGAATCTTATTATCGCATAAATAAATTGACACATATCAAGTTGGTTAAAGACAGAATTTTGATGTGTCATTACAATTTTGTTTTTGTAAGAATTTATGTCCATAAATTATCTAATTACTTGTTACTTGATTTTGTTTTTCACAGCATGTGTGATTGCATTACTCGTCACTCCATGAAAGAGGAGTATTTAGTTGATCGCCTTGCCAAGCTTAATGAAAAATGTGGTAAAGGATAGCCAAATGGTATGTACACCTTGATACCATTGCATTTATTAACTTCTTCTAGCTTCTTTTTTTTGTATTACGAGTGTTATGCTCATTTTGTTTGATAATAACCAAGATTTTGTTATTTTTATTCCATCAGGAAGTACAAGTTCAAACTTCAAAATGCAGTATTTATTAATGTATGTATTTTTTGTTTTCAGATGGATCCAAAAAGCGTAAACACAATGGTGAAGAAGGTTCAAGGAAAAAGGGCAGTGAAGACTCAATGAAAAATTAAAATGGCCAGCTAATGAAACATTTTCTTCCTAGTTTCATGTTCTTGTTAAATCTAGAATTATGGTTTCAAGTCTTTTGTGGTTTGGATCCGAGTTTAAGACTTTGCGACTCTATTATACTTTTAGGGTTAAATAAATGTAAGAAATAGCATCATATATATTTTCTAAATTTGATTTTCACATATTTTACTTTCATTTCTTCTATTGAAACATTGTAGCATGATTTTTCCCCCTCATGGTAGCAGTGTCATCCCAAATCAATTTTCAATGATATTTCAAGGTATATTGTGTTTTATTAATGAAAAAAAAAACTAAAGTGATGTTTTTTAAGTGGATAGATCTTCCAAATTGCAATACCTTACTTAAAAGTACAAAAAATAATATTACTTTTCTAGATTCTTTAGTTTAAATTAAGAAAAAAAAATCATAAATGGCCCCTGTAGTTTCCTAAAATCTGAAGTTTAATCCCCATGGTTTAAAAACGTCATAGATAGTCCCTGTGGTTTCAAAACTTTTGACGATTGGTCCTTATTGCTAACTCCATTAAGTTTTGTCCGTTAACTGAAGAACATTTTCGTCATTTCACTACCACAGGGACCATTTATGATGTTTTCTCTTTTTTTCTTTAAACTAAATATTATTATTTAATATATATAATCTCTCTCCTAACCTGCAAATCAAAATCTCACAAAAGATAAAAACAAATATACACTATACAAATGAAAAAACTAGGGGTGTCGAATGAGTAAAACTTCTAGGTTTCGGGTAGAATGGGTATTTTCTTAAGAAAATAATACCCGATACCCGACCTATATTGTAATTCGGGTTTTCGGGTTTCGGGTATTCGGGTTTGAGGTCGGGTCGGGTAATTATCGGGTATACCCGCAAATTTCTTAAACGACACTTATTGATATTTTTTTACATGTTGGTTGGTTTAATAAAGAATTGGTTAGGAAAATACTTCATACAATTAACAAATACATCTATAATAACAATACAAATCATTATAATATGTTATGTACTTTTTTAATTTCATTACGTGCGATAGAGAGAAATTGAGAATTGTGATGACGGTTCAGGACTTCAGCTTCAGCGTCGTATTCCCTTTGCAAGTTTGCGTAGACCGTCGAGTCGTCGTTCATAAGAAGGAAACGAAGAGTTTTGTTTTATTTGAAGTGTGCATACGTGATTGCATTGTATATTTATTATTATTTAAAAAACGAATTTGGGTATTCGGGTATACCCGAAAATAAATATTCATACCTAAAACCTGACCTATATTATTATCGGGCTAACATATTACCCGAATGTTCATACCCGTTACCCGTTCTACCCGAATTCGGAACGGGTCGGTGGGTAGAACGGGTTTCGGGTTTTTTCGACATGCCTAGAAAAAACCCATTTGAAACTTTCGTTGAAGGCGACAAAGAGCTGAGATCTGAAGAGATCTTCTGTTCAGTTTCAGTCAAAGACAAACACACACCTCTGGTGCTGGTTCGATTCGGGGAAGGACAAATCGGAAGCAGAAATCGATGGAGGGTGGTGGCAATCGATCTTAAAGGAAGGAGCACCTCCGTTTCTTGTCTAATTCGAAGAAAGGAGAAAGAGAACGAAATAAAAAAAACATGTAGGCATCAAAGATTTTTGGTCCTGTGTTTGATTTTTTCGAGCAATGAACGAGTACCTCCGATACCCTCACTAGTTCGTAGAGGGAGGAAGAAACGAAAGCATCAAGGGCTACTGAAGCAGCTCCTGCACTTTTTGTCTCAGAAACAAATATGAAGGGGAAGGGAGAGACTGTACGATGGAAGCAAGACAACAACAACAGTACAGGTGGGTGTTTGGCTGCTATGGAGTCGGCGAAAGAAGAAGAGAAGGTGCGAGGGGGTTGTTGCCCTCTTGTCTGCCGGGAAAACTCCACCTCTGGAGGGGGTTTCTTTGATTGAAATTGAACAAAAAAAAATAGAAGAACAAGGGTTGTACTGGACAATGAATTTTGGGGGTGTTTTGTTTCTTTGCTGGACAGAAAAAAGGAAGAAGGAGGGACGAGGGGTTGTTTCTCCTCTGTTACCAGAACACCACAAGAACACCACCTCTAGTGGAGGTGTTTTTGGTTGCCTATCGAAGAGAGAGAGATTTTATATATGCTACCTCTGTCCCAAATTGATAGTCGACTTTTGACTTTTGAAGTATTTTTTCTTCAACTTTGATCTTAAATATTTTTGTTTTTGATAGATAATACTTGATGAAAAATATATGAATGGATTGTATTTTAAATATTTTTTCATTTTTATAAGTTTTATCAAGTAATATATAACACAAATAAAAATATTTAAGGTCAAAGTTGAAGAAAAAAGACTTCAAAAATCAAAAATGGACTATCATTTTGGGACGGAGGGAGTATTAAATAATAATATTTAATTTAAAGAAAAAAAAGAGAAAACATCATAAATGGTCCATGTGGTAGTGAAATTACGAAAATGCCCTTCAGTTAATGGACAAAACTTAACGAGGTTATCAATCATGACCAATCGACAAAAGTTTTGAAACCACAGGGACCATCTATGACGTTTTTAAATCACGGGGATTAAACTTCAGATTTTGGGAAACCACAGGGACCATTTATAATGTTTTTTCTTAAATTAATGAAAGCTTTTGATGCTTTCAGATATAAAAAAACTATAATAACTCGGTCTTTTTTTCATGATTTTCTTAAAATTATTGTTATTATTAATTACTAAATTAGGTCCCGCTTCACCAACATCCCTTTTTAAACACTTGCATTTTAGATAGGTACCAATAATTTGAAACAAAAATAAAATGAATGAAATAACTAGATAGATTGGGTTGTCTTTGACATAAATAAACTTACAAAAATCTTAATATATTTTCTTTTGTGGATCAAATTAGTAATACAAGCTCAAAAGAGTACATGGCAAATTGATGGCCAAATCATAAAAAGAATTTCTTGGAAATGAGGGGTCAAATGCGTCAAATAATGAAAATTGTGATCGTAAACCCACCGCCTCCTCCTTTCCTTTGATTTGGAGATCTCAAGGCTTGAGACGTATTTGAAAGGAGAGCCAAGAACTTAGGTGATTTTTGGTGAAACATCAGGGTTTTAAATCATAATCTTAACGATTGGAAGCAAGCTATCCCTAATAAACTTATCGTATCCATGATTCTTCTTGGAGTTAAGAAATGTTAGTAATTTTGACTTCCATGGTCGTCATACATCTCACCTTATTTAAAACCATGACAAAAATAATATGATATCTATCTAGTAATTCATATACATGCTTGTCAATTACAAGCAAATTATCTACTATAAAAAATAAGATTTTTTTTGCCCTATTATAATTATTATTTTCCCAAATTATATTCGTTTAATGAGGAATTTGATATAATAAAGGAAGTAAATGTTAATTAAAATGAGATATATATTCCATAAATATTACACGGGTTTATTAAAAAAAATTAATATCAAGGTGTAAATATTAAGCATTTTAAAAGTAAATTTTAGAATGTATACAAATGATTATGTTGTACAATGAAATATAAAATTGAATAGACTGAAAAAAAATTTATTAAGACAGTCAATCTTGAAAATAACATAGTTATGAAAATTATAAAGTAAGATAAAAATTATAAGATATTAGGAGATTTGTAAAAAGTACAATTAGTAAAAGCATTACGATTATTAGAAAAAATAAAACTGTTAAGGTTAGTAAAAAATACAATATATAAACCAAATTATCACAATAATAATGAAATGTCATCATTTGATATTTCATATAATTGAAATATATACCAAATTACGTTGATAATATACTAAAATTATTCAAAGTTGCACCAAAACTAATGCAAAGTTCTTGTGAATACCAAATAAATAAGAACAAACATAAAAGCTGACATTTATATTCATAATCAATTTAAAATAAACCAATTCTGATTTAGAAAAGAATCTCCGTTGATGATATACTAAAATTAAATACATATAACATTTAACATTGTATAAATTATATTATATAACTTTATTTAAATAAATGAAATAGTTATCAATATTTAATGCAATATAAAAAATGGTATATTGGTTGTCAATATATGTTTAAATTAGGTAACCTTATTATGCAAGGAACGTCTAATTAAAATGTTTATAATTATATAATAATATCATAAATATATGAGACGAGGAAGGTCGTTTAACTAATAAAACAAAAAATGATGTCTACAAAGAGATCCTTCAATGATTATAGATATTTACCGTTTTCAATGTATTATCTACACATTTTAATAATACCAATAACCATATATTTTTTTATAATCATTATGCAATATCTGTAAACGATTATATGTTTTTTTATGCGTTTCCCGCGTTTAACGCGGGCTATAATCTAGTTATCTACTATAAAAAATGAAGGTTTTTTTGCCACATGTCCTCTTCTCATTCATTTGGACACATGACATTTTCTAGAATTTTTAAATTTTCTATTTTCCACTTGTCATTTTATTGTATTTTTCATTTTATTAAATTAAAATTCCACATTTAATGTGTAACGTAATATATATGTAAAGTATTTATTAGAAAAAATTTATATATGTAATGTATTCAATACATAAGTCTCATTAATTTTAATAATTCAATTTTTTCTCATTTTTCTTATAAAGTCAAACTTTTCAAATTGTTAAAATTATATATTTATTTTTTTAATTAAACTCATGTAATACATGGGTCTCACACCTAGTATATATATATATATATATATATATATATATATATATATATATATATATATATATATATATATATATATATATATATATATATATATATATTATTAATTACTAAATTGGGTCCCGCTTCGCCAACATCCCTTTTTAAAAGGAATAACGATATGATGGTAAAATGTATAATACTAATTAATTAAAAAAATCTATTAAATCCCATAAAAATTAGGATTCATTAAATCAAATTAACTAGTATCCAAAAATACAAAAACTTTAGGGGTCGTTTGATAGTAAATGCCAACCGAGTTAGAAGTTCTGACTGAGTTAGTTTCTAACTGAAACTTGTTGTTTGATTTTGCATCTAACCGACTGTACAAAATGACTATACTACCTTCATACAACATTATTTATAATAATTCCTTTATGATTTACCATTTAATTTATAACATTGCATTTTTTTACAGAGAACATCAACCAACAAACAATAAAACTTTAATCAACAAACACATGAAACCCAATTGTTTTATCGATCAAAATCAACAACACGAATAACAAAAATCAAACAATTCACACAACCTTAGTGTCAGCGATCAATCTTTGTCACTAGTAACCACCCCTCTTGTTGTCAATCCATTTGGCACTAGCCCATAAAATATAAAGAAGATCTAAATATCAACCTTGTTTTGGTAGGTTGTAATGTAAGAATGAGCTTGTATGGTTCAAACTCAATGGTGGAAGCCAAGAGGAATGTAATATGCCTTGAATTTATTGAAAGATGAGTTGACCAACAACATAATCAAATAAAAAAGATAAAAAAAATTCAAAATAATGAATTGAATCAGTCAAAAAACAGAAGACTAATGACCCACTGCTTAAGTTTTTTTTTTTTTTTTTTTTTCCAAAATACGATTCTCACATCCATCTTCATTTGTATGTGCCATTATTTCTAAATGAAATACCTCTTTCAAACCTATATTATGTAAGGGAAAGTAGACTCAATCTCCTTCCTATAAGTCCAACCCTTTTTTGACCTCCTTTTTCCAGAATTTGTCATGATTAGACAAAGATCGAGAAGAAATTTGGGGTTTCAAACCAAAATGGAAAACCAACAGATTATGCCAAGATCTGTTTTTACAATTAATCAGTCAAAAGTGAAACAACCGAAACCAAATAACAAAATCAATTGGAAGCAAATCATATAACAAAATCGATTGAAAATTGTGGAGAAATAAAAAACGATTGCAATCTGTAAAGGCTGAGAAAGAAGTTGATTTATCGGACTTGAGAAAGAAAAGAAAAGACGACAGAGAGTTATGGAGGTGGTGTTCTTCCTTGTACCAAGTCATACATTATTGGTCAAAATTGAGGCATATCAAACACATGGATTAGACCATGCTAGTCATTTTTGTTTGATTGGACTCAGTCAGATCAAGATCAATATTAAACAGGGCCTTAGCCAATCAATATTAATCAAATCCCAAAATAATAGGAATCATGTTCATTTATAAATATTTATTCAAAAACACATATTAGTGTTCATAACTTATATACAAAAACCAAAAAAATTGTCATTTTTATAACCGTTCAGTACTAAACATCATATTCCTAAACATGATGTCCGTGAACATGATGTTCCTAAACATGGCGTTAGTACTGAACATGATGTTCAGAACATGTATGAATGTAACCATCACACATGAATATCAAATACATGCAATTTCACTATGTTAAAATATGAACATTTATTCAAAATCCTAGAAATTGGTCATGTCAATACATGTTTATTAATGAAAATGTATAACATTACCACCTGATACGAATATCAAATATTAAATGTTCATTTATGAACATACGTATGTTTCAATATTTATACAATAATCTATATATTGAACATTGAGTAATTTTGTAACACCTTATTTCGAGTTGTTTCTTAATTTGGGGTCGTGACCCGAAGATCAATTATCATAAGATTTCAGTTTGAGGAAAGAGATGTTTAGACCTATTTGGATGTGGGTGATGTAGATTATGTGATTCAAGAGTTCATTTTGTACTTTGGAGCCCAAGGGTATAATGGTAAAAGTGATGGTTCGTACCTTTCATGAATTAAGGATTTAAGTTCGGAAGGTTTTGAGGAAAATGAGAGTTGATAGGAGTGCATGGCTTCTCATTACCTTTCTAATCATATAAAGAACGTTGAAATCAGATTCGAGATGAAGAAATTATGACTTTCGGAAGATATGAAGAATATGGGTCTAGTCTGGTACATTGGGTGTACAAGGTGTACATTAGGTGTATTGGGCTCATGTGATTATGGATAACTAGCATGGTAAGTTGGGCGTACGACCGCCAGACTCAAACCCTAATTTTTAGGTTTTGGGCCCTTTTTAACATCTTAACTCATGGAAACCCTCCCCTTATTCAGCTTCCATCCCTCTTAACCTGTGATTTCGAAACCCTAGCCTCTTTGAGAGCTTTCTTGACCTTTTTGGGTGTTTTGGAGCACTTTGGAGAAGGGAAAACTCATTGGAGAAGAGTTGGATTGCTTAGAGCTTGTAGACCCTAGCTTTTTTTTCCCTTGTTGCATATTTTGAAAGTAAAAAGTCTCAAACCTGATGGTTCATTTGTTAGATCTTGCTTGTGAGTGGTTTTTGTGATTTTTGGTTCCATGAGTTGATTCTTGAGAGTAAATGTCACTCCAGAAGTTTTAGGTTGTTTATTTTAATGTTTTGAGGTCCCTTGTCCATAAAGTTTGCATCTTGATGATTATGGACCAACCATGCATAAGTTGTTGACCTCTTGGAGGAGCTACTAGACTAGATTTGGGTTTTGGGTTTCTTGGAGCCATTCAAATGCATCAAGTTGATGACTTTATTAAGACATCCATTAGAATTAGATTTGAGCCTTAGATGTAAAGTCTTAAAGGATTAAGCACTTTTAAGTGAGTTCTTGGTCATTTTGTTATGTTTGGAAGCTTAAGTTTGGTGTTGGGATTTATTAAATCATGTTAGGTCATAAAGTTAGGAACCTTTTTTTGGATTAGTGTCTAAGTCCATAACTATTTTGGTATGTACTTGACCCGATGGTGCATGGTCCTTTTGGGTTGCCTTTACCAAAACAACTTGATAGGATGAATTATGGAGAGAGAGAGAGAGAGAGAATTAATTATGATTTATTAATATATTATGAAAATAATATATTAAAGGAGAAATAATATTGTTTAATTAATATTAGTCAATAATTAATAAGAATTAATTTTGTGGCTAAAAGACATTAATTAAACTTAAGGGACTAGAACTGACAATTATATGATAGTTGAATATTGGGCTAATGGACTCCATATTAGAGGGGTGGACGAATTCTATGGGGAAACCCATTAGAAATCGTCCAAGGCCTCTAAGGAAGGAGTCCATAGGTTGCTTAGGGCCTAAGCAGTCAAATTAGGGTTTCCTTGTTAGATAACCCTAATAGCCTTACTATTTAAGGACCCCTAGGGCACCAAAAACGTGGCCAACTGATTCCTTAGGGTTTCTACACGTTTTTGGGTGCCTCCTCTCTTATCATTCTTCATCCTCTTGCTCTTGGTGTTTGTGAGCCATTAAAGGAGTGACACTTGTGACTCTAAGCTTTCTAAAGCCATTACAAGGGAGGATTTGAGATTGTTATTGCTACAAAACAATCAAGGTAAGATCTAAACTCCAATCTTATGTTAATATGATTAATTGTATGCTAGATCTAGGGTTTATAGCTTTGGATATTCAATTGCATGTTCATTAGACAAACTAGATCCAAAAGCTATTAGGGTTTGCATGTACACCATATGAATGATGTTTTGCTCAAAACCCATCACCTTTATGACTCTAGACGTCTATTAGGCTTGAACTTGAGGATTTAGACATTTTGTCTTAAAGAAATAAGACCTAAACATGGAGTTTTTGGATTTCTGCACCATACGTCGGGCGTATTGGGGTAGTACGTGGGGCGTACGCTCCAAGGTGCCATAATGGGCTATTTTTGGGCCTTGAGTCTTCTAGGTTTTGGGCCATGAGTTGTTGGGTCAGATGTGGGAAGGGTAAAATAGTCTTTTACCCATTGATATGATAAAGTATGAACTTGCCCTTTGATTATAAGTTATTACCCTAATTATTGATTAGGGGTGATTTTTGGATATGTTATGTGTTAGGAGCCATGTATTGTATATGTTTATATGTATATCGGGCGGGCCTGATGAATGTGTTGGGAGAGGTCCATGGCATGTTACAGTCAGATCTGTATTGGGCGGGGCCCGATGGATGTCGAGCGAGGCCCATTATATGTATGGTATTACGTATTTTGGAGAACTTACTAAGCTTCATGCTTAGCAGTAAATTTGCTAAGGATGGGTCAAAAATGGTCCTTTCTTTATATATATATATATATATATATATATATATATATATATATATCTATATATATATATATATATATATATATATATATATATATATATATATATATGGTTAGGTTATTTTGTTTTTTACATTTATTGTGTGCTAGAATGCACCAATAGAAATTTAGTAAATTAAATAATTATTTAATTAAATAATTATAGATATTAAATGATTTTCATAATTATATGTATATTAAATGATATCCATAATTATAATTCTCTTTTTATGGAAACTAATTAAATCCATCGTTAATGCAATCAATAACATTCTTTCAGAATGAATTTGAATCTAGGTTTTTATATGTGAGTTCGTACTTTGTTTCAAGACTCAATCACTTAAAATACAATAAAGTTGTATGGAATATGAAGCACGAGAGTGTATTCTACTAGAATACACTCTCATTCTGCTGCAATACACTCTCATTCTTCTAGATATAAATTTATTCTGAAAGAATATTATTGTTGAAATTAATGACGAATTTAATTAGTTTCCATAAAAATGAGTTATAAGTATGGATAACATTTAATATACATATAATTAATACTAAATTCCTATTGGTGCATTCTAGCACACAATAGATGTGAAAAACATTTAAACCTACATCTATATATATATATATATATATATATATATATATATATATATATATATATATATGTGTGTGTGTGTGTGTGTGTGTGTGTGTGTGTGTTCAATTGTGTCCTTCTAATAGAAGATTTTAATTTCAGGGCAAAATTGTCCTTCCTTTATATATACATGTTCAATTGTGTCCTTCTAACAGAATATTTTAATTTTAGTCCCTGGCCAAATTGGTCCCAGATTTGTACATGTGTGGGTCGGTGTGTTAGACACATTGCTGCACTGTAGATTACACCACCAATTCCAAAAAAGTTACCTTCAGATTCAGATTCATTCAGGAATGATGTTTAATTTTCCGGCAACAGATAAGGATATATTAGGCGATATCAATCAAAATTTTTATTAGCAAAATCAACAGAAGATACAGTAGGCAAGATCGATAACAAACATTTGAATTAGCAAAATCAATAGAAGATACAGTAGACAAGATCGATAACAAACATTTGAATTAGCAAAATCAATAGAAGATAAAGTAGGCAAGATCGATAACATTTTTTATTAGCAGAACCGAGACAATTTTTTTTTAAAAGAATACGTACTTTGAGAAGAAGAAAAGCGCACTGGGAATAATCTTTGGTATTCAATCTCAATTTCAAGTTATTGGTGACAAACACGACGCATGAGATGCATTAATTAAGAAGATAAGTGGCTCGTTGTATATAATAAGATGACTTAATGATCATTGATTTTGAGGAGGAAGAACATGGATAGAAATTGGAGAGATCGTCGGTTCTTGATATTATATTCATTAAAGAGAGAAATAGGAAGAGAGCAATCCGTATTTTGGAGGGAAATGGTTTTAGACTGTAACAAAAGGCGTATTTGTAGTTTCCCTTTATTATGATGACATCAGCGAAATTGATCTAGTGGTTTAAAATAATCAATGAAAAAAATTGAAGGGGCCAGATTATTTTAGGTGATTTATGGTTTAATATATATATAGAGATTTTAGTATGAAAATTTAATTAATTTTATAATTGTGGTTCTCAGGGCTTATAAACTAGACTAGTATGTATATAATTAAAAGGATTGATATTGTTTTTATCAATTGTAATTAATTAGAAAGTTTAAATAAAATCTTTGAATTGTGATTTTTATTTATAATACTATAGGAGTTATAAGTTCAATGAGTTACATAAGCACATCTTATAAATATTTGTCAATATCTATTTTAACATTTTAGTAATTCATGTCTTGAAACCCATTGTCAAAAAATTAGTTTTACCATACAAAAAGGATTAGCAGCGCAACTTGTTGTCCGTTTACCTTTTCACTTGTTGTACGGTGATAACTTACTAATAATCAACTTTTATGTAATATTTTTAATATATTTAATATATATATATATATATATATATATATTGAAAATATTACATAAAATTTGATTATAACTAAGTTATCACCGTCCAACGAGTGAAGAGGTAAATGGGCAACAAGTTGTGCTGCTAATCCTTTTTGTATGGTGAAACCAATTCTTTTGAAGACTACATTCATAGATCTAGGTAATATAACATTGTTATGCATGATCCGTTGTACTCTATTAAGAAGCTTCACCGCATCCGGGTGCGAGAAAACCAAACGTATCAAATGCAAATAGTATGAACACTTGTTGATTTTACATGCACCATTTCCTATGTTAATTTGGTGACCTTGCATGTAACAACTTTTTAAGCAGTCTGTCCCACAGTGAAAGTGAAACCTCCAACTCTCAAGCCTACAAGAGGGGATACCCCTGTAAGGTCCACACATGCATGTTTCCCTCAAACTCATCCAAAATCAAAATGTCAGTCGTTCGAAGGGATGAACTTCATTTTGACGGGCCAGTCAATAAATTCACTGGTGCCTATTTCTTGGCGGAAACCCATCATGTTTAAATATGTCAAAAAAAGACATCCTTAACCATATCGTGCCTGTATTTGAACCCGAGAGTTCTTTACAATTAACTGTATGTTCTCTAAAAGAGTCCAAAGATACCTTGCGACACATCGGACATATCTTGTCGGCTGCGAATATTGGGATCATTAGTCGATATTTGAGGATAGCACAATACTCCACATGAGTCATATGTTGGTAAAGCCCATATACAGGGATAACTAAAAGAAAATTTTGAGTATGTGGTGCACGTAAACACTGGAAAACTGCTTTCTGCCCAACCGTCATGTCAAAATGCATTTCAATATCTTAGACAATTTTACTAAAAAGGGAATTTACCACTCGCCTGTGTATTATGGGATTTAGATGGACCGGTGTCCTTAGTTGTAAAACTACTAAGGTCAATGTTCGGAAGCTTGTTACGAAGAAAAGTCAAGACACAAACATAATCAAAATCTATACCACATATGTCGTTATCCCACGAGATATGGTCTTGCAATTCCTAAGATTAGGCCCTTTAGGCAACAAAAAACATATGAGGTAGCCTTTACTGCCGAGTATAAATCCAAACCACCAAACCTAATGGGTAGGAAAACAATTCGTCACTGTATGTCGCCAAAGAAAGGACCACCAATAACCATAATGCCCGCAATCGCCCTGCACAACCCATTGTCAAAGAACACCGTCGCTTCTCCCATGTGAATGGGTTGGCACGTCATCAGCCCAAAGAAAAGTTTAACAATACCCATATAAGACCGAAATAGAATGAGCTCACTCTAGGGCCAAACAATTGTGGAAGAGGGCGCTTCAAATTCACAACGTTTTCGACTCTCTTTATGACTAAACTGCTAATGAAACTAACATCCCTACTAACAGCTCCTCCAAGAAGTTTCACCCATAATGGCGGCCTCTGGATGCCAACTAAGAATAACCCCTCACGTAACTTCCTATCATCACATGAGGGCCAAAAGAGCTCGATTTTCTTGATATTCAACTAAATACCTAATTTTGGGACAATCACCTTAATGATGTCCAACGTTTTAACCATCTTATCCGAATCTCCAATAAGTGTGTCATCATCAAGGTACTATGCATGGAGCAGATGCAACAATATGACAAAGAGAAATGGTCTCAAGAGGTCTCCTTACTGAATCCTAATAGTGGATCAAATATATGTGTCTTCTAAATACAACATTGTTTTTTTTTACCATATATAAATTCTACCCACAAGGATATAGATAAAAGTACCTTGGTGACCTATTTATTCTATTAAAAAGAATATATATAATTGTTGCTGATTTTATGGATGAAAATACCTAAAGAAAAAAAAAATACAAATAACCAATAGCATAAAAATGTTGAGGTTTTTTTTACCTTCCTTTAGTCCTTTAGTGTTTTGGTTTTGGTAATCGACGACGACGTCGTATCATCTTCTTCCTTCGTAGTCTCCTTTTGTTCACCAGCAAACTCGCGGCAATTCCTTCCTGCCTCTTTTTTCCGCCAATCAATTGATGCTGTAGCAGTCGTCAAAACCAAGTTCAACCGCCATTGGTGTTCATCCTCCTCCAATCGGTCATCAACACAGGATACGAAGTAAGAATCCCACGGGTTTCTGTCTCATTCACCATCCGCCTATCCGAGAAAAGGGGATGAAAACCAGAAATCAAGCCAAGCGAAAGCGTCAACCATATGGTATCGTTTTACCATCACTACGTTAGAATTTACATCCTTGTTAATTTTACTGTGTTTTTCTAGTAGTTACGTTTCTCGTTTTCGTAATTTACACATGAATTTGCAGTTTGATTTTCTGAATACTGAAAGCCCTAGGCGCCTTGCATTTGGTTTGCTTGAGCTCCTTATAGGAAAATGTTACAGCACCCGTCCATTTTATCCCCAAAAGCTGATCGCTTTGAAAAGCAAACAGCCTACTTTTTTACCTTCTGCGAAGGGAAAGCAAATAGAAAAATGTTGATGAAAGTTTCTCGCAGTTGAATTCTAGCACTGTTATGCTTGATAAAATAATGCTGCTACCATAGTTTTTGTATATCCAGGAAATAAGTATGCCATAAAGCAGATTCAAGAATGTTATTGGAATGCTAAAACTGTTGGGATACCAATTAGTTCTATTCCCTTTGATTCAAGATTTTAGATGACAGCATTCACCTAGCTCTCCATGAACATCAATGATTCGGTTTCTGGTGTATATGTGAATAAAGATGATTTCTTGACTTCAAAAGCACACACCCAAGCACTTATGTATAGTCAAGGGGTCTCTTTGGTAAAACAGTGTACTGATGAAGGACTGAATGATATCCTTTGCTTTCCATTTTGCAGGTCAAGATGACACGAATAAGGAAGCTGGAGATGATCCAAAAGCAAATGGTAATGTTTTTGTCACTTTGCAATTGTTTATGATCTAAAAACCACATCTTAAAAACTATTTGAGTTTCATGCATCTTAAGAGAAATATTTGATTACATCTTTTTTCCGAAACACCCTTATTTCTTGTTTCCATATTGATGAGAATGATTTATACCTTAATGCTTTTAATGAAATAGATTCGTTTGCTGCTTTATTAATGTCTGAAGTGACCCTATATCAGGCACTCTTGCTAATATTACACCACAGAAGGGTATCAACAAGTTTCAGAAACGAGTTGCTTCACGTGGGTTGAAAGGAAAAGATATTAATTTTGATTCTGCAAGTAAGGTTAGTTTTCTTGAGTTCAACTTACAAGCATGCAAACATAAAGCTTATTTTTCTAAGTTTACCTACCATTTAATCTCTCTTCTTTGTTACTATATATATATTAATAATCTTAAGTCTTAACCATTGGTTCACTTTTCAGTTGGAAAGTTTGTCAAAGGGAAAGGAAAAACAAGTAAAAGTCAACATTGGTTCACAAAATATACCAAAGGCCGAATTGGAGAATTCAGCACCTTTGAACACTGATGATGGAAAAAGTTCTATGCAAGTTAAGTCTGAATCAGAAGATGTAATGGCTGATTCAGATTGGGAAGATGGACCTAATTCAAATTTAAATTCTGAAATTGATCATCAAAATCATATAAGCAATAATATTTCTATTGAAATTGATGCATCACCTGGTGATAATACTGCTAAACGGAAGCCTGTACGTCGAGCTTCTGCTGAGGAAAAGGTACATTATATTTCATACCCTTTGCCCAAAATTCTTTCGGACAAAAATACCCTTCCAACTTTAAAACCTGAAACTGCTTTATTTCTTATTATAGGAAGTTGCTGAGCTTGTGCATAGGACACATTTACTCTGTTTACTTGCACGTGGACGTGTGATTGATAGTGCTTGCAATGATCCTCTCATTCAGGTTTTTTTTTTTTTTTTTTCTTTTATCATTTTTTTTTCAATCTGCAAAAATCCCATATTTATTTTAATTCATGGTGATATATATATATATATATATATATATATATATATATATATATATATATATATATATATATATATTTTCATAACAGGCTTCCTTATTATCACTTTTGCCAACAAAGTTTCTGAAGTTATCAGAAGCTACAAATCTTACAGTAGATGCTTTGACTCCTTTAGTCAACTGGGTACTCTTCTTTTTTTTTTTTTTATTTATTATTATCCATTTTAAACAGTTTCAAGATTCTTTTTATAATTTATATTCTTGTTTTGATGGAATTTTTTATTTTATTAATTTTAGTTCCATAGTAGCTTTCGTGTTAGAAGTTCAAGCAGTGACAAATCCTTCCATTCAGCTTTAGCCACTGCTCTTGGAACCCAGGAGGGGACTCCAGAAGAGGTATTTATAAATTTATAAATTTATAAATGAATAAAAAAGATTTGACTTTTGGTCAACTTTATGAGAAAATTCACATGTTCAATTTTGTTTCAGGTAGCTGCTTTATCTGTGGCAATGTTCAGATCATTGAATCTTTTAACACGTTTTGTATCCATTTTAGACGCCGCATCTTTGAAACCAGATGCTGATAAATCTGATGACATGTCACCCCGAAGAAAAACTGGTACAGGGGTATTTCAGTCCTCTACAATCATGGTGACTCGGTCAAACGAACCCTCTACATCTTCCAATAAACAATTTCCACCTCTTGATGTTGACCACATTGCTTCTATTCACAACAAGCAAACACCTGAAACTTCTTCAAAACCTTCATGCCAAAGTCAAAGTCAAAGTCAAACCATCTCTCCCGTTGATGATCAGTCAAATGAGAGAAGGGTTGACTTAGGGTCAAAGAGAAAAGGGGATCTTGAATTTGAAATGCAAATGCAAATGGCTCTTTCTGCAACTGCAACTAAAACATCAGAAATATCAAATACCGATTCTTTCAAAAAATTGAAAAAAATAAAATGTGAAGAAGATCCATCATCATCATCATCATCATCAATCTCTACTGCAATTGGATCAAGAAAAGTAGGAGCTCCATTGTATTGGGCAGAAGTTTATCTTAATGGAAAATGGGTTCATGTTGACACCATAAATGCCACCATTGATGGAGAAAATAAAGTTGAAGCTTTAGTTGCTGCATGTAAAACTTCATTAAGATATGTGGTTGCTTTCAATGGTCAAGGAGCTAAAGATGTCACTCGCAGGTTATATATTTATCAATAAAATCATTTTCTGAATCTTTATTAAATTTATATTAATTTGTTATAATTATAATCTTTCAGGTATTGTGCAAAATGGTACAAGATAGCATCACATCGAGTTAATTCCACTTGGTGGGATGCAGTTTTGGCACCATTAAAAGACCTAGAGTCTAAAACAACCCAAGGTTTTACCTTTGAATTTAATCCATTTATAACATCAAATATATAATTCAGAAATTTCAAACCCTAATTTTTGTGTTCTTCATTAGGCATTGGATTGTCTGATAATTTGAGAAACGAACGTGCATCTCTTGAGGATATGGAGCTGGAGACCAAGGCGTTGACTGAGCCTCTTCCAACTAATCAACAAGTTAGTAATTTTTTATTTTTTTATAAACTTTTAATTAATTTACATTTTATATTTATCTTTTTTGGATTTTTGTTGTTACTTTTAGGCGTATAGAAGTCATCATTTATATGCAATTGAAAGATGGCTTACAAAGTACCAAATTCTTCACCCAAAAGGCCCGATTTTAGGGTTTTGTTCTGGTCATCCTGTTTACCCTAGAGCTTCTGTCCAAATCCTGCATACAAAAGAAAAATGGCTACGTGAGGGGCTTCAGTTAAAAGTCAACGAGCTTCCAGTCAAAGTCTTGGAACGTTCTGTAAAAGTCAACAAAGGGAAAGTTACAGATGAAGATGATTGTGTAGGCCCCACTGGGACCATTCATCTTTATGGAAAATGGCAAACAGAGCCTCTATGTTTGCCTCATGCACAAAATGGGATTGTTCCAAAGGTCTAATCTTTTTCTCATTTTTCATTAAAATATATAAAAATAATCTTGAAAAATGTTATAATAGATTGTTGTTAATATGTATAGAATGAACGTGGGCAAGTGGATGTGTGGTCTGAGAAGTGTCTTCCCCCAGGAACTGTTCATTTAGGGTTTCCAAGGATCTTTAATATTGCCAAGAAGCTAAATGTCGATTATGCCCCTGCGATGGTTGGATTTGAATTCAAGAATGGACGATCTTACCCTTTGTATAATGGGATTGTCGTGTGTTCTGAGTTCAAGGATATGATTCTAGATGTAAGTTTATCAATCATTACAACTTTTTACAAAAGCTTTTGGGGACCTAAATTGAAAAAGTTAACTAAACTCAGGGACCAAAAGTGTTATTTACAAAAGCTTTTTCTTTTGTAATGAATCTGGTTTTTCAGGCATATGGAGAAGAAGAAGAGAGGAGGGGGGAAGAGGAGAGAAGAAAGAGTGAAGCAAAAGCTTTATCAAGATGGTATCAACTTCTTTCATCCATTGTAACTAGACAAAGATTGAACAATCGATATGCAAAACCAGAAGAAGTCTCCTCATGTCACAAAAATGATGTTGGAAAAACAAATGATTCATTTGATCATTGTTCAACTAGTGTTAATACACAAGATGTGCAAAAATTAGTATCACTTCAAGAAAATGATGATGTGGCACAAACATTTGAAGATGATCATGAGCATGTGTTTGTGAATGGAAGTTTGGATGTTGAGAATTCTGTGAGGAAAAAGAGTTGTCGATGTGGGTTTTCGATTGAGGTTGAAGAGATGTAGTTGATAATGTTTTGAAACATTTTATGTAATTTGAAACGAATTATAAAGTTATGTTTTATCTGTTTAAGGTTGTGTTTGACAGCCTAGCTGAAAAGTCTGTTGAGAGATGTACCTCTACAGTTCTCTATTCAAGGGTAGAGAAACATCTATATATGACATGCTGCATGTTTTGTATAAAAGAAAACTGTTTTGTTGAGTAAATTAGAAAAAATAAAATGTGTACTTTAAACTTAATATCCTCTAATCTAATAAATGGGCCCCAAATTGAATTTTCCCACTCTTTTTCATAATGTGAATTTCTGCTATTGCCCTTCATTGTACACGTGGATTGCTTTATTTTTGCACGTCAATTACTCAATTTCCTGCAACATTTAAAAAACTAGAAAGTAAATCATTATTTAATTTAAAATGATAATTAAATCTTTCAAATATATCATGCTTATCAATTCTTTAAATAGCGTAACTTACCTAATCATTTTTTATAAATACATTATCACAGTTAGTTTTATTTATAGCAAATCCAAATTTCAGAGCAAAAGAGAACATAATATCGAATATTGAAGTCACCGTCTGCTATTCTTTTAGGTATGTTATTAAAAGTTTTTGTTATGATAATTCAATGTATTCATCTTCATCTTCCTTCCACTGCTTCTTCTTTTTTTTTTTTTTTTTTTTTTTTTTTTTTTTTTTATCAATTTGTTTGTATATATATCTGTTACCGTGTGTATATGTACGTGTTTATGTGTGTATATGTATCTGTTATCCATCTTCGTAACTCTATTCTTCGATTTATAATCTATTAGTGTGTATATCTATCTGTTTGTATGTGAATGTATATGTAACTGTTAGTGTATGTATATATTTGTATTATGTAATTGTGAAATTTATATTTATATATTTGTAATAACGATGGAATATATTGCTATTATTGACTTAAACAGATTATAACTCAATGAAAGTAGTTTGCTATTAAAGTACATCTAAATTCAATCATGTGCTTTCAGTTATAATGAAAAGGGCAAAATGGGTATTAATTTCAATATGTTTTCAATTGTTTGCAGTTAATACTAACTATTTCTTTATAAAAAAAAGCCAGTTAATACTAACCATTTATGTTAAGGGTTTAAACAGTTTCTGCAAAAATTATAAAATATATTGCTGTTTTTTCATTAAATAATACTCCGACTTTATGGATTGGTATTAAAAAGTCTGAAATAATACTATAAATTATAGATTTATGGTTTTTAAGCTAAGTATAATTAATCGTGTTTGTATGTGAATGTATATGTAACTGTTAGTGTATGTATATATTTGTATTATGTAATTGTGAATGTATATAATTAATTGCGTTTGTATGTGAATGTATATGTATATATTTGTATTAGCGATGGAATATATTGCTATTATTCGTATTTCATACCACGTAAAGTTGCTAACTTTACGTCCATGCATGGCATCAAAGGCTAAAACACTTAATCAAAGCTTGTCAAGGGAACTAGAGCATGAAGGAGGGCCAAGACTTGATAACGTTGGCACTTTTAAGTCCCCAAAGGCCCTGAGATGTCCAGATCTAAAGCCATATCCTTATATCTTGCTCAAAACCAAGAATGGTACCAAAATAGGCTAATAATGGCCATAAACTTTCATAGAAGAAGATCTAAGCAATGAAAGCTCAAGGTTTCGACTTTATACCTTAAAATGGTTGCCACAACAGATTAAACACCAGATCTATAACCTCTCCCTCCAGCTATGCACCAACCACTTCAAGCTTCTTCACATGAACACCAAAAAGGCACTCCTTAAGCCCTCACACACTCAAACTGGGAGATGAGACACGATTTAGGGTTTCTCTGGACAAAGGGGGTGATAAGGGAGGCTACAAGTGAGGCTTAAGGGCTTTAAATAGGGTACAAACCCTGAAAATTGGGGTTCTCCTTTTCAGTGTCTGCTCGTCGAGTTGGGGCCTTTCAACTCGTCGACTAGATCCAAAGTCCCACGTCCTCATAAATGATCTCTACTCAACGAGTTGGGACTCCCCAACTCGTCGAGTTCCAGCCCAAAAATCTAAAAATGATGAAACTGAATAACCCATAAACCAAGCATTACAAATCTCCCTTACTTGAACTAGAATTCGTCCTCGAAGTCTGCTGATGCACATGGTCTGGATAATGCTTCCTCGTCTCCTCCTCTGGCCTCTGCTCACGAGCCACACCCGTGACTTCCATCACCTATTATGGACCGACTGATGATTCCAATTGCACCTTCTCTAATCTTGTTACCTTACTTCCTCGTGGCCTACATTTTCTATTCGATAACTAGCACTAACTTCCTCCCATGATTCAGACGCTCCTTTGCCTGAATATCGACTATAAGGAAGTACAATAGAGTCGTCGTCCAAACGCCTCCATGACTGATACATAGTATGCACTTATGAATCAATCTGAGCTTCCGCAACAGTCCTACACGATGCATCGCTTTGCCCAACCGGTCAAATGCTGACTGAATCCCAATACTTGGCCTTTAGCCCTGCTTTTCGAACTGGGTGTCGCCCTTCAGGTCGAAACCATGCGATTACTTCAACCCCGATAAAACTTTGGTATCCAACTCTTACTAGTAATCGACAAACCGTTTTGAACCCAACGAATACCGACACCCGATGTCCCGAGAGACATAGTTGTCACCCCGATCATTCAATGGCCCTTTCAAAGGCAACAGGACCCAAACACACCAGACTCTCTCTCCGCTCCTGATTATATCGGTGTTACTAACCGAATGAATTCGCCTACCATAACCGGATGTTGAACACCTACATTCGGAACATCGGTTTCCCATCTGGTTGCTCACCGACTAGCAACCTCCGAAGGAGGCCTCATCTAGCAATAATTGTCCTAGCTATACCACCACTCATGGCCCTAACGAACCCTTGATCCAACCAATCGAACCCATACGTCGAATCCTGACTGTTAGGGCTTAAATGTTGTAATAGTCGAAGTGTCAGTTAGATTGTTACGAAGTTTATTTTGTCTTCGTAAGAAGGGTCTTCGGATGTAATGTTATTTGTACTAAGGCATTATAAAGAGTAGTCTTAATGTCTAGTCCTTAGTATTGTTATGCTTTTGTTCTCCTATAAATAGGGGTCTGTACTAAGTGAGTAGTAGAACTTTTTCACTCAGCTTTTACAGATTATTCTTTGTACTCTATAAAATCAAAAGCATAATATGAGCTGAACAAATATTATATTTACTCTCGTGTTCATTGTTATTCTTCTTTCTAAATTCATACTTGAATTGATTTTAAACTCGATTACAAATCTCATCAATTGGTATCAGAGCAGGAATCCTTTCTGTGATCTGATTTTCATATGTTCAAAAAGATTTTTGAATCTACTGTTTGATTCAAAAAATTTCCGTTCTTTTTTAGTGTGAAAAATTCTTCTTGATCTCAATCTAGGATTTGATTCTGCGAACATATTTGTAAATCGAGTGTTCGTTGTGTAATTCTGATTTGAAAAATACAATTTGATTTTAATATTCTCAAAGTTTTTGTATCATCTTGAAGTTTTTGTCCATACAACAATGGCGTCATTCAATCTGAATTCGATGACATCATTTTCTCATTTGCTTGGTTCATCCACAAAGATTCCGATGCTTATTCCAGAATATTACGATCAGTGGGCAGATCGTATGCAAGATTACTTGAACGGATTGGATGAAGAATTATGGAAATGCATCTCAGGAGAAATCAACCAACCTGCACAAGTTCAGCCAATCGGTGTGTCTTCAAGCAGTTCGGAAGTAGATAATCAATCCAATCGTTTAAAACAACTGGAGAAGAAATGCATGAGCGAATTAAGAGGTGCCTTACCTCCTGTTGTGTACAATTATGTCAGAACATGCACAACAGCTAAAGAAATATGGAACAATCTCAAAGACAAATTTCAAGGAAGTGAAAAGACGAAGATCACATCTATGAAACAATGCCTGGTGGACCTCAAAGATTTCAAACAGAAAGAATCTGAATCCATTGAAGTATACTATGATCGGTTCAACGAGCTAATTTATCGTTGTAATCGTTATAGTATTACAAGGTCATCAATGGAATACAACTTGATATTTGTAATGGGACTTTGAAAGGAGTGGAGGAGTGTGAGTATGATGGTGAAAAATCAACAGAGTTTTGATACTTCGACTTTGAATGACCTGTACAATCAATTAAAATCTCATGAAAATGAAGTTAATGAAATAGCAGAGGAAGCGATTGCAAGTCTTGGTGGACCATTGGCACTTGTTTCGAAGGTTTCAGAAAGAGAGAATGAAAAATCGAAGTCTGATGAAGAAGAAGGTTTTCTGATGAATTCTGATGATGAGGCTGTTGCATTTTACTCAAACAATCGAGTAAAGAAATTTTTCAAGAAAACCTTTTAATCCAAAGATAAAGTCATCAGATTCGAAGGGTAGTTTTGAGAACAAAAATAAAGTGGATGAGAAGAAGAAAGAAGTGAAGACTGATTCGAAGAGTGAAATGGAGCAAATGAAGATGATGTTGAAAGGTGATACAGGGATTAATTGCCATTATTGCTATGGAGCAAATCACTTGGCAGTAGATTGCTTGTTGAGGAAGGAGGAAAAGAAAAATAAAACAAAGGATGAAGCTTATTACACTGAGAAACTGGAGGAAGTAAAGTCGAAAGCAAAGAATTTGTCATTGGTGGCTCATGGAGAAACTGAATCGGATGACACATATCAAATATGGTCTTTGGGTTCAGATGATGAAGAGATGAAAAATCCATCACATGGAGCTATGTATGCAAAGATGGAAGAGGATTCAGATGAAGAACAGATTTACGAAGTGTGTGGGCAATGCTTCGTTTCGAAGTCTACTGACAGGTCGCCTATGACTACCAAGGTACGTAACATTCTTGAATCTTTTAACATTCCAGTTTCTGCATATAATTCTGAGTTAGTATCTTTTGATGAAACTGTTACTTACTTTGATTCAATTGTTGTGTCTGCTAGCAATGAAGCGAAAAAGTTAAGTGATCAATTACTAGAGAAAAAAAAATTGGATTCAAAAGTCACTAGGATTGATTACTTAGAATTGCAAGTTTCGAATATTATGGAGGATAGGGAGAGTTTAGCAAAGGAAATAAACTTGTTGTTAGCACAAAGAAATATTTTTTGTAATTCTGCGAAAAGATTGTATGGAAAATTAACTGAGTTACATCATTCGAGTGAAATAAGTAAGGAACAACATAGAAAATTACTACCATTTTTAGCTTATGATAGAGCTAAGGTAGATAGTATTTCATATGATTGTGAAAAAGAAATTTCTATTTTTAACAAAGTTCCAGATGATAGGTTTAGATTTGGAATTGCTAAAGTCGAAGATTATCTTGATGCTAATGATTTAGTAAAAATTGTAAATGAGACCTTATCTAAATCAGAACAACTTCGAATTTTGAAAAAGACTGAGAATTCTACATCTAATTGTGAAACTAATTTTGCTGATATTGAAGATAATTCTGATAATATTAGTGAAATTAGTGATTTAGAGGATGTAGATTGTTCTCAATTGTCTGTCATAAATGTAGCAAATTCTTTTAAAGGGAAAGAAAAATGTGAAGATTTATTCATAAAAATTGACACTGATGAACCCTCAACTTCGAAAGTTTGTGATATGGAGTTTGTGGAAATACATGATAGTCAAACCGATGATAGTGATAATGAGGAAGAAAACACAAATTCGAAGCCAATTCAAAGGTCGAAAGAAATTGAAATTCCTCGAGTGGTGGTTGATCAAGTTTATTTGGATACACAAGAATTTGAGAAAATTCTTAGTGAAAAAGGTGCTCATTATCTTGAATCGAATACTATTGTTTATCCAATCTTCAAATGCACTGATGATATTGTGTTCCCAAATCAAGTCTTCGTAACAACAGGTAATGTTGAAAATATAAAGCATGAATTCAAAAAGATGGTTGAGGAAGACAATATGCAAACTTCAAATGAAGGTTTCTTTTCGAATCAAAGCACAATTGAAAACAATCTTACAAAGAATTCATATAAATTTCCACATCAAAAACCAAAAAAGAGTATGGGTTGAAAAGTCAAAAGTTGAAAAGAAGAAAGTTAACCCAACTGAAAATGTGTTTACAAAGAACGAAGGTGTTAAAACAAATGTTAAAATAGTCAACAAAGCAATAAAATTAAATTCAAAAGAATTTAAAGCTCAAGTTGAAAATTTTTCAAAGGAAAATAATATTTCGAAACGTCAAGCGAGAAAAACAATTTTTTGGCAAACTATTGAATCATTAAATATGATATCAACAATTTTTTCAAGAGGAAGAAAAGTTTTTAGAGAAAAATCAAAGTCTCAAAGTTTTGAAAAGAAAAATGATTCATTTTCAAATATTAAAACAAAAGTTTCAAATGGAACAAAAACAACACTACCAAGAAAAATTTTTCAGCAAAAGGTTGGAACACAGATTTCAAAATCACAAATCAATACATCTTATCATGAATCATATATTTCAAAACCAAAAGTGGATTATGTTCCAAGTTCAGCAAAATGTTATAATCCGTTGAAGAAACAAGCTGACAAAGTCTCATATGCGAAGGGAATAACAACGAAAAGAAATATTGATCATTGGTTGGAAGGAAAAGGAAAAATATATCAATCAAGTAAGTTTTCGAAAGAACAAATACATGAGGCGTATGACAAGTATGCTAATCCTTCAACAAATGGTAGTTCGTCATCCAAAGAATCAAATATTTCAGTTAAAGTTTGGCAGCCGGTCACAAAAGCAAAAAGTGAAACATCACAAACTCAAAATGCGAAGGGTATAATTAGTGAAAATTTGAAAATAATAAAAAATCATATATCTGACCCTTCGAATGAAAATGTTAAATTTATTGGCAGTTTCAAAACAAAAGTTTGTGATTGGGTTAATGGTTGTACTTTACAATTGAAAAACAAACCTAATATGAATGGACCAAACAAGGCTTGGGTACCTAAATTTTTTCAATAATCGCAGGTACTTTGTGACGAGCAATATGATAACAAGTGGTATATTGATAGTGGTTGCTCACGTCACATGACTGGGAAGAAGGAAAACTTGCGTGATTTTCGAAGCCTAGAAAATGGAGGAGTGGTTAAGTTTGGCAATAATCACAAATGCAAAGTCAAGGGTTATGGAAAGATAACGAATGGAAATTTCACCGTCAACCGAGTTGCATTTGTTGAAGGTTTACAACACAATTTGATAAGTGTTTCACAACTTGTTGTGGGCACTGGAAATCAAGTTCTTTTTAATGAAGAAGGCAGTGTCATTTCGAATGTTGAGACAAAGGAAGTTTTACTTAAGTCAAAACGAAAAGGTGATATGTTTACATTGGATATTGTTCCTATTGTAGGCAAACCTGCTGTGTGTTTACTTTCGAAGGCTGCTGCCGATGTTAGCTGGTTATGGCACAAGAGATTATCACATCTCAATTTTTGAAACATCAACAAACTTGTCGGACAAGATCTGGTAAGAGGTTTACCCATTCTTAAATATGATAATGACAAGATCTGGTGGATCCGACGAATGATGTTTTGGTGTCATATTTGCAATCTATTGACACAACTGTCGTTACTGGTATGTTACAACACGAAGAGAAGAAGAAGTCTAAGAAATCGAAGAAGACAGAGGGTGGGTCTTCGGAAAAAGGGGTGAAGGCAGAAACAAAGAACCAAATGCCAATAGCTACATCTGGTACTGTCGAAGAGGTGTCTCCAATTTTAACCTCAGTGGTTGATACACCAATAATCGAAGCGTCTCTATCGAAAGAAACGATTCCTTCGAAGACGGGTGTTTTTCGACGTATCAAAATCAAGAGAAAGTCTCAGCTGGTGAAGAAAACACAAGTCACACATCAAGGGGTCACAGTTAGGGAAATTCCAGCTTCGGTATCTCCATCGTCTAAGAAACGAAGGGCTGAGGATCTTGCAAAATATTTGAAGAAAAACCAAAGAATCGAAGAGGTAGAGCAAGTTCCTGAGACACCCGAGGATGAAATTCCAAAAGCAGTAGATATCAGTCAGCCTACTGGTATTTCGACGCCTGATGATGTGAAGCTTATTGAACCAACTTCTTTACCCCAGGTTACATCAACAACTGATTCTCCAACATTTCAATCAATTATGGATCAACCATTTACCACAATATTCTCAACTCAATCAATTGATCCACCCCATCCATCATCACCTATTGATGAAACCATGGCTGTTGATGATGAAACTGATAACGAAGGCTTTGGAGGAACGTTCGAATCTCTTCATTTTGATAAAGCCGAAGAAGATTTTCCTGATCATATGCTGATGACCATGAAGCAGTTCAAGATTTTGAATTCGAAATTGAATTCTATCTTGCAATCTCAAGCAGATGTGGGCAGTGCTGGAGTTACAACCATGGAAGTTGATTCAATAATGAAGGAAATGGAAGGCAGGGTAATTTCGAAGGCATCAGGATTAATTCGTGATTCAGAAAGTAGAGTTCTTGAGAAGATTGATCAAAATGATATTTCTACAGAGAATCGAATCAATTCCCTGAGGTCTGAGTTTATGATGGAGGTGAAGGATCTGAAGATTGTTACGAAGGAGCGTCATGTGCTCTTCGTATAAGAAGTCAAGAAGGTACGTGAAGATGTTAACATGCAAATTCGCGAACTTCGTGAAGACATGACGAAGGAGGTTCAGAAT
This sequence comes from Lactuca sativa, assembly GCF_002870075.4. Classification (NCBI taxonomy): domain Eukaryota; kingdom Viridiplantae; phylum Streptophyta; class Magnoliopsida; order Asterales; family Asteraceae; genus Lactuca; species Lactuca sativa. The sequence continues at coordinate 155,845,484 of NC_056624.2, forward strand.
ATTCAACAAGGTTATGAATCAGCACATCAAAAGATCGACATTATTTGTGATGCGGTTGTACAATGTGTCAAAATGTTCGAGCAGATGAATCCTCAAATGACCTCTCTTTTTGCCAAAGAAGAACAAAATTTTGGAGAGTTGGTCATGTTGTTGAAAGAACTCCAAGACCTGTCTTCGAAATCTATCTCTCCAATTGTTTCTCAAGAATTTCTTTCTCAGAAATTTACTCATTTCGAAGCTATCCTACACAAACACTTAGCTCCATTACTTCGTATTTCAAGCCTTTTACAAAACGTATCAGATGCCCCACCTGCTGTTACAGGGGTGCAAGGGGGAGAAAAGATTGGTCATACAAAGTCTGGAGAACAAGTAAAGACAACTAAAGATATGAATGTAGTTGGAAAAGTGTATCCTTCGAAAGTGGTAGTAAAACCAACTGTTGTTTCAGCTGCTCCAGTTATTTCGACTGTGACTACAACAGTTCCAATTTCAAAACCTATATCAAAAGGTATTGTAATTGAGAAACAGAGTGATGTCTCTTCTTCAAAGAATATGGCTCCGTCAAATATTAAAGACAAGGGAAAAGGAGTTATGGTTGAGAAGTCAAATAAAGAGAAGAAAGCTGAGGTGGCAGCTGAGGTTGAAAGAATGAGGCATGTTCAAAGTATAATGAGACAAAGAGCTTTGGATGGTTCGAATGTTGATAAGGGTGATCCTTCGAAAGTTTTCAATTACGAAACAATAGAATCCAGGGTGATGTTTGATAACATGTATTCTTTTGAAAAGGTTCCGAAGAAGAGCTTTGTGGTGACGAACAGAGATTTTGGTCAACTTGACTTTCCAGTCAATGAAATGATGTTCGTTATGCCACAGTTCAAGGCTGAAACAAAATCAATGGAAATTGAAGAGGGAAAGAAGATGAAGATAAGATTTCATGCTGTATTAGCGAAGGCTCAAGAAGAAGTATGGTTTTTGGAGAAGATCAAGAAGGTGATATCTATAAAAAGGGATGTCATTTTCGAAGGGAAGTTTCAAAATTTGAAGTACACTGTGGCAAGAGCAAGTGGAAAGTTACAAGAATTTACAGTGGCAGACTTTCCTTTGATGAACACATATGATCTCATCAACATTGCCTTGATGCTTAAAGATAAGTCATTTTCTTTTCTTCAAGAAACAGAACCATATGTTTTCAGTCTTGGGTGTAGGCACATAAAAATATTTTTAGAGAATTATTTTGAGTGCTTAGCTCAAACAGATGTCGAACTTGCTACTGTCAAAGGCTTCGACATAATTGCACCAATGGCGCCTTCGAAGAAGCAGAATGAGTTGAAAAATTACGAAGTCGGTGAAATCTGTTTAAAGCCATTGGGGATAGTTTTTGCAGGAAAAGACAAAGCTGGAAGAGCTAAAAGGTTTTTATTTCAAACTTGCGAAGTGGAGAGATACACCAACTCACAATATACGAACTTAATTGTTCGTATGAACCATTGCAAGAAGAACCCAGAAGGAGATAAGAAAGAGATAAAGAAAGTTATCTCTTGGTACATGGAAATCCGAAGAGTGCTGATGTATGCCGTTCAATCACTGACGTCTTGAAGACTTCGACCTTTATTCCAAAGGGGGAGATTGTTAGGGCTTAAATGTTGTAATAGTCGTCGAAGTGTCAGTTAGATTGTTACGAAGTTTATTTTGTCTTCGTAAGAAGGGTCTTCGGATGTAATGTTATTTGTACTAAGGCATTATAAAGAGTAGTCTTAATGTCTAGTCCTTAGTATTGTTATGCTTTTTTTCTCCTATAAATAGGGGTCTGTACTAAGTGAGTAGTAGAACTTTTTCACTCAGCTTTTACAGATTATTCTTTGTACTCTGTAAAATCAAAAGCATAATATGAGCTGAACAAATATTATATTTACTCTCTTGTTCATCGTTATTCTTCTTTCTAAATTCATACTTGAATTGATTTTAAACTCGATTACAAATCTCATCACTGACATCACCAAATCCGAGGCTAAAAGTGATTGCTACGTGACTAAATATAACATTATATAACAAACAACCTTATGCGGCCCATCATTTCCTTGATCCCATGACAGTAGTGGTGCTCCCACTGTCTTATCACTGGCTCAGAAAGTTCTAACCCATCTGGGTAATTTCGTAACCCAGTTCGTGGATTTCCATGCCCTCACTGCTGCACCCAAACTGATGGGCACTACTGTTCTTCTCGTGATCTAACATCACTCCTAAACTATCTATCAACCTAGTGAAAGCTACGGTTACCTTCGCAGGCTTACAACACTCTAACGCAATCTGAAAACCTTGTGAATGCTACGACTACACCCGTAGACTTACAACACTTCCAACGTTATCGGGAAACCTTGTGAATGCTACGGATACACCTGCAGACTCACAACACTTCCAACACCATCAGGAAACCTTGTGAATGCTACGACTACACCCGTAATCTGACAACACTTCCAACACTATCAAGAAACCTTGTGAATGCTAAAGCTACACCCGCAGTCTTACAACACTTCCAACACTATTTGAGATCCTTGTGAATGTTACGGCTACACCCACAGTCTTACAACACTTCCAACACTATCTGAGAACCTTGTAAATGATGCAGCTACACCCGCAGTCTTATATCACTTTCCACGTTGACTAGTTGTTAGTGAATGCTACGGCTATACCGTAGTCTTATATCACTTTCCACGCTGACTCCACCTCTGATTACTAATCTGAACACACCTAAAGTCGAGCATACATACACGATCTAATATCCCAATCTGAAATCATGTCCTGAATGAAATCCCTGACCCAGTTTCCTAGGGCACACTGTCAACCATCACGAGAATGTGATCTCAATGTTGGTGAGTCTCCCGACTCTTGACTTACTCTATCCTCAATCTATATAGCCGCTTGGTCGGTCTTTCTCCCTGGCAAGGATGTGAAACATATCCTAGTTTCACTCCTGTTTCTGCTCCTGAATACCTGATCGATTCTCCCCCACTTAGATTTAACTAAGTCTTCACGACACGTGAGAATTAAAAGATTCCCAATCCTTCTTACTCCTTAATAGTCTACTACCGACAAGATGTGCTTACCCATGCTAGTGATCAATTATCTGTCAAATCCTAAGATCGTCCATCCTCTGAAATCTTGAAGTGCACCCTTGAAATCTGGTCTAGTTCGAAACCCCAATCCACCTCCCATGCTAGTAACTAGAGACCTTAATCTTTACTCTGTCTAACGAATCCTCGTAGAACCACTGAACTCTAATCAACACGTCCCATGTGAAGAATACCATTCCCTTAGAACATCCAATGGTCAAACAACCCATGCAACTACACTCGTATCCTTATGCTACCGCTCCTCTCCTAGCGATGGTGGTGCTAGAACCCAGGAGTTTCCCTTAAGCCTCCTCCGCTCATACCAGGACAGGTGATGCAACCACTATATCTCATCGGTACGGGTGGACTAGCTCGAAGAAACTAACCACAAAATCCTACATAATACCCTTGACCAATCTCTATTACGAATTGAGAGAACACTGAACACCCTGAACCAGCCAAAAGGGAACGACCTTTCACTTAGTACTTATAATTCATAGTATGCAATTGGCATATGATATTTCTTGAAAATATAATCCAAACACAAACAAAGAAATAAACCCTTTGATACACTTACCCGAAACTCAGTGAGATTCCAAAGTAATACAACTGTTGTTTAAGAGTAATTACACCATAATTTCATTACAGATAGGGGAATTCAAACTACATATCAGCGATCTATTGCGGCTCGATCTTGACTTCCTGTAGAAGTACCAGTGGAGAATCCAGAGCAGCCCTAACCATTATACAGGGGCAATTCACCCTAATAAAACCAAGCTAATGACAACGATGGAACAACTTTACCTCCAACGTGCATTATTGGCAATTGTGACCCTTGCACCTGATGGGTTTTAGGCATAAGAACAATCCTATGTGCTCATACAAACCTTAATGCTTGGATCTAGGTTTCTCTATTGAACATGCTTTGAATCCAAGACTAAAAAACTTAGATCTAACAAATCACAAACTGAATTAGGGTTTATAGAATTACCTTTGATTGTTATATAGCAATAACAATCAATTCCTTGCTTGAATTGGCCTTAGAAAGCTTAGTGCCTCAAGTGCTGCACCTCTAATGGAGTCACAAACACCATATACAACTTGGATGAAGAGGAGAAGAAGAGAGGCTGCCCAAAAACGGCTGGAAACCCTAATGGAAGACTTGTCCACGTTTTTGGGGCATTGGGGCCCTTTATATACATGTAGGCTATTAGGGTTTACAACTAGGAAACCCTAATTTGACTGCTTAGGCCCTAAGCAGCCCATGGACTCCTTAAACATATCCCTTGGACGATTTCTAATGGGCTTCCCATAGAATTCGTCCAACCTATATATTATTAGGTGATCCATAGCCCAATTATAATTATCTTATAATTACAACTTCAGTCCCCTAAGTTTAATTAATCTCTTTTAGCCACAAAATTAATTAACAATTAATTCTTGACTAATATTAATTAAACAATATGATTTCTCCTTTAATATATTATTCTCATAATATATTAATAAATCATATTTAAACCTTTCTCTCCTTAAGTCATCCTACATATTGCTATGGTGAAGGCAACCCAAAAGGACCATGCTCATAATCGGGTCAAGTACATACCAAAATAGTTATGGACTTAGACACTAATCCAACAGTCTCCCACTTGGATAAGTCTAATAACTATTTTCCGTATGACTTCAGAACCTGATCAGCAATCGTAGCTTTCAAAAGCCGCTGTCAACTCTGATCTTATCAGATAGCGTGTCCTTTAGATAAGGGATTATATATTCCTCCATTCTTAAGATATCGTATAGACAAAAGACATGAATTTCAATCATTCTCTCTATACTGTTTCCCGACTTCCGATTTATGACGACTGACAACAGACTACAATTGAACACATCAACTTAGTCCCGGCTTGGCCAAGCGCTTAGGTGTCATCATTAAATCATCGAGAGGCCCACAGATATCGCTTTTATCCTACTTTGGGTAAAAGGAATGGATAAACTTCGACTCATATGCTCGCTTGCATTTACTAATCAAATCACACACAACAATAAGTTTTATAACACCAAGTTACTGGTGTGTTTACTTATTATCAATGTGTAACCGACTAACAAATAACAACTCACACGTCTCGGTTTCAAGAATATACAATATTATCGTCTCACTAATCACTCGTGATAAAACCATGAAGTGATCCAAGTGAGCGTGGGTTTAATCCAATACTCTAATCTTATCAAAGCACTCATGAACTCTGCAGCAAACTTGTGCCATGTCTAAACACTTCAGACAATCTACAGACAGATTCATGACAGTCTTCCTTCATACTTACTTCCAACGTATGACCGACTGTGGATGTTTGAATAACCTAGTTATTCTGGAAGTCAAAACATGCAAACTGAAACATAATAATAATACTTAATGCTATATGGCCCCAAACTTGTGAGAGTAAATAAAACACTTCTATTTAACCACCATATTGATTACTCATTATTATCATTTAATGTTTCGGATAGTCAACTCATTACTTGAATTACAGCAACAACTGTCCCATGCTCTAAGCATGCACACTTTGTTTCCTATGGTCCATGCTTTGTGAAATAGAACAATTGAAAACTTTTCCAATGATTCTCATTTCACAATTCCTCAATCCCCATTGTTAGTGTAAGAACACAAGGTTCTTTCACTACTAGAATATGCTAGATTCTAACATTTTACACAACGATCCTTTCGTAAAGTCATAGCACAAAAGTCACCAAGACTTGGCTAATGAAATTACAAAGTATTTACTTAGAAATTGATACAAGACAATTCTATAGACGCGAAGTCTCACATTCAAAGTACATTCCTTTGAACATCCTTCTTGCATAAAAGTTTCTAATCTAGACATAGATTCTTAATATCCAACTCCCAATATGGAAACATTTCCACATTTGCCATATGACAACTCATTCTTAATAGAATCTTATCTATTCATTATAATGTCGATATGGTCCATCCAATACCATACTTCCAACTACTCACAAGCGACCAATCCTCAGCGAACTTTGGATTGTCCTTTGATAGTTGTTTAATAATTTTAGTCAAAACCCATTCTAGTCCTTTTTCCCTCTTAATGCGCTAGACATTTAAAAAAATTTAGAATGGTAAATTATTATATCATTTGCAATCGATCCTATACCCGAAGTGTATGGGACACGATGCATAATGTCTCACATAAAGATATGATACTTTACCAATCTTTTGCCATAATATTTTATGTGTCATGTTCTCATAATTCGAACTATGAAGAGGGATGTCGTAATCATAATCGAATTTTAAGAACTCACAATGTATCCTTTGACTGAAACTATTAAAATTTCTTAATCTAAGCTTTAGATTTTGAAATGGAGTATAATATTCTCTCCCTTAATTATATTAAAACAACTTTTCAACCCATGCAACTTTGCAAATTGAATCTTTGTTTTTCTATAATTAATATTGCTAACTTGTAATACTCGCCATAATAATCATACAAGCATAACACTTATGCTCCCACTGTCATGATGATTATTATCATATAAGCATAACACTTATGCTCCCACTAGCTTTGACATGTATTCAGAAAACAAATGAACTTCTAGAAAACAATGCCTATTGAATTTCTGAAATTCATATTTCTAATACCAGATGCTTCGATAAGCCTTTATCTAAGCTTCTTAAACTTATACACCTTTGTCTTAGATAGCTCATATGTGTGTTTAAACAATTCAGAACTTATGTTACTAAGTTCCAAATGTTGAAACTAATTGCCAAATCTCATAATTCGAACTATGGAAAGGGATGTCGTAACCATAATCGAATGTGAGAATACACTTTTCACAATTGCTATCTTCTTAAAACCTCTCTTAGTGAAAGTATTTCCTCACAGTCATTTTCATGAAGGAGGGAATCTTATGACACTTAGATTTTATGGTGTATGAGTTCCTATCCATGTGAATTTGCCAAAACCAAGGTTTGCGACAAATCCAAACTCATATGGACCGAACTTTCTTAATCTTGATTTCTTGCCCTATGGTAACACGAGTGCCCACCATGTCTTCCAAGTAGTTTAGTAACTTGTCCTTACATATCAATGTACTTTCCATCGACTAAGGCTCTAGTATGCATTCAAATGAGTACTCATAGAACTCACATACACAATTAACTCAATTGGAATGGCAAAGAAACAAAATAATGTCAGCACGATAGGTTGTAAACCTCAAGTCGTGTGCTAGTGATGATCGATAAGGTATATTCTTGATTTGTTCTTGAAACTTTTCAAGACCATTAAGACTCCCACTGACTCCTTGACATATAAGATTCTCTTGTCAAGAAACAGTTCTTGACAAAGCAAATATTCAAGAGTTAGTGTAGTTCTTATCAAAACAAAACACTTCACACAATTGGTCCTAGTTGGTCTTTGTCTTATCCAAGACATCACAACTTACTAATTTTAAATGTGCAAGAATAAGAAAACCTTTTTCTAAATTCCACATTTGATGAGTGTTATAAACCTACTTAAGACTTTTCACTCAATGTCACAATCTTGACTTTAAGACTTGATATTGGAACGAAGTATGATTGACTTATTGATTTAACCATTTCTACAATTCTTGATTCCTCTTCTTAGACATGCAACTGCACTAAGACTCACTTAGAGGATCAATTGAGACATGGTTCTTAATCATTAAGACTTATCATAAAACACAATAAAAGGTACTCTCCCTTCTTCTTAGAATGGAGAAACTTTTATCTTTCTGCCTTCTTGATTCTTCTTATTCGTTCTGCTATTGATTGAAACTATTTCAGTTAACTCAGAATTATACTCAATCTTATAAGTATAACCATATTTACTAAACTTTAGCAAATCATGACGAATATCTTTGTCACTCTTGTGGTAGACTTGATCAACGTACGACCTAGTGTACTCGATCTCCTAGTCCTTCAATTGACACTTTGCCAAAGAATTAGTCTAAGTTTCCCAAATGTGAAAGTTTTTCATTCATCATACAATACACATTGCATGATTCCAAGTTTCTGTCCAATTGAAACTTGGGCGATGAGAAACTCTCCCTATTTGGTAAACTTTTGACATTTCCACAAATAACACAATTAAGAATCAAATCCATTATTGCTAATAATAGAAACATTCAAACATCAATTTTTCATACATGCCATCACAAGGATAAATAAATAAGATAAAATCAAAATTCATTTTATTGCGGAAAAAAAATTTGTTCTTACAATGCAATTCAATTGAAAAACAATGTTATTACATATTTCTTAACAATCTATTCTAACTCCAAGTAGTAGCTCAAGAATCCATTCTTCAAGTAATGCGATCGAAATCCATTTCTTCATGATTAGATTCAGCTCACTTCTTACCTCAAGCTTCCTTTCTTTTCTTCGATCCTACAAAAACATCAAAATGTAATCTTATCACATCATGTATTAAGAATCTAGAATAGGAACTCAAAAGAGTTAGATAATGGATTTTACCTGAAGCAGAGCCATACGTCTTGACTCTCCCATCTCTTAGATCTCTCAGGTAGTTAGGGCAACTTCGTCTCCAATGCCCTTTCTTTTGGCAATAAAAGCAAATGGACTCCTTTGGCACAGCACATCGGACAATCACAGACTTAGTTCTTTCTGGACTTCCAATGTTGCTAGTGTCCATTGAAGTTTGGGAGTTTGATTCACTAGACAAATTTGCTTGACCAGCACGCCAAATCATTGCTGATTCAGCAGCTAAAAGCAAATAGGTGAGATCAATTAGGGTCACGTCGTGGTCCATCATATAGTACTCTCTAACAAACTCACTATATGATTTAGAAAGTGACTGAAGAACCCAGTCAACAGCCAACTCACTTGAAATCTCGACACCCAACATGCTTAACCTATCAATGTATGACTTCATCTCTAAGACGTGTGCACACACAGGTTTCCCATCTTCGTGTTTACTCGCCAAAAGGGCTTGAGTGAGCTTGAACTTTTCAAGCATTTAAACTTGTGGGTCAGGGAGAACAATTGGAGGAGGTGGAGGAAGTGAAGCATGACTCTCATTTCCTTGATCATATCTCGGAACATCATCTTCATTTGGAAAGCTTGTTCCAAAGGATTTGGGAAGACCATTGTAAGATTCAGACATCTACAAAACGGGAGAAAATTCAAGTTAAGTTGATTAGAATTCTTGATGTAACACCCAAATGAAACATCAAGCTAGGATCCAACACAATATTCTACAACCTAGAAAAGGGATGTCGTAATCTAGTTGTAAAATATTTGAAGGTAGGTAAATGACGATTTACCAATTTCCACCATGAAAAACGAAAAAGAAGTTTAAGTTTTAAATGAATTGAAACTCCTAGATCTTTTGAGATTCATTGAACTTTTCAATGGCATGTTTAATCTCGATTATGCCCTACTATTTGTGACTGGGATGCCGAGGATCACAAACAAGGTGTGAATAACCATACGAATCACGTGGTGCACCCAATGCTACAATCACCTAATCAATGTGTCGGTTAGCCACACACGCTCCATTGATCTATGATAAGCATCGAGCCACCCTTCGCCACCAATGTCATCCCCAAATTAGTGTGCCGGTTAACCACACACGCTCCACTAACGTTTGACAAGGGTACGAAGTGTAATTCCATGGGTTAGCATACAATTTCACATTTTGCCTAAAGTAACTATGATTTGGGAATTTGAAAAAGCATTTAGTTACTTTGTACTTCATTATACTTATAATGGAAGGTTTCTGTCCTATTCTACCCGTTCGGCTAACGACCCTCCACTAGTCAAGAGTGCGGTGGGTAAGAGTGGATACCCATTCAATCGCCATTTTATAGGCAATTTCCTTAAACACCCCTTATAGACCAGTTTCGTGAATGAGGCCTACTAACGGTAAGACTGACTGTTTACTCATACATATATATAATATTAGACTTTTAATGTTATATATAGTATAGGGTGTATTTTACACTTTTAAAATACTAGGTGGTTTAATTCAGTAAAATTATACTTTTAATTTAATTAAATGTAAACCAAAACTTTATGGGTTTATTAAATCACTTTTAATTATACACTTTAACTAATTAATAAAACCATAAGGGTGTTATTTGAACTTTTCAAAATACTAGGGTTTTAGAATTTAACATTTCAAAATTTAAACCTTTTAATCAAAAAATTTAAATTCCAAAACTTGAGGACAAGTTTTGAAACTTTTCAAAACATAAGGGATCAAACAACAAATAATTCAAATTAAACAATTAATTTTACAATTATCTATATTTGACCTAATCTTATTTTAGTCACTAGATAATTACCAAATAATTTGAAATAATCCATATTTATCATATAAACAACCAATATCTAAAAGATTTGAAATTATCTATTGTTTTGGCAAGGATAATCACTAATTTAAGATAAAATTCGGATTTTAACTTCAAAAAATGAATTAGGCATCAGATCCAAGTCAAAACAGTAGCAAAAACCCGGAATTCCCTCTGTCTGACCCCTGGACTCGCCGAGTCAGGGACTGGACTCGCCGAGTCAGGGACAGACTCGCCGAGTTCATCCACTGACTCGCCGAGTCAGGTCGGGCAGAGGCCAAAAATCGATTTTTCAGCAAATAAAGCAGTTAATCATCATATACAACTGAAACCAATCAAGGCTCTGATACCACTGATGGGTTTTAGGCATAAGAACAATCCTATGTGCTCATACAAACCTTAATGCTTGGATCTAGGTTTCTCTATTGAACATGCTTTGAATCCAAGACTAACAAACTTAGATCTAACAAATCACAAACTGAATTAGGGTTTATAGAATTACCTTTGATTGTTATATAGCAATAACAATCAATTCCTTGCTTGAATTGGCCTTAGAAAGCTTAGTGCCTCAAGTGCTGCACCTCTAATGGAGTCACAAACACCATATACAACTTGGATGAAGAGGAGAAGAAGAGAGGCTGCCCAAAAACGGCTGGAAACCCTAATGGAAGACTTGTCCACGTTTTTGGGGCATTGGGGCCCTTTATATACATGTAGGCTATTAGGGTTTACAACTAGGAAACCCTAATTTGACTGCTTAGGCCCTAAGCAGCCCATGGACTCCTTAAACATATCCCTTGGACGATTTCTAATGGGCTTCCCATAGAATTCGTCCAACCTATATATTATTAGGTGATCCATAGCCCAATTATAATTATCTTATAATTACAACTTCAGTCCCCTAAGTTTAGTTAATCTCTTTTAGCCACAAAATTAATTAACAATTAATTCTTGACTAATATTAATTAAACAATATGATTTCTCCTTTAATATATTATTCTCATAATATATTAATAAATCATATTTAAACCTTTCTCTCTTTAAATCATCCTACATATTGCTATGGTGAAGGCAACCCAAAAGGACCATGCTCATAATCGGGTCAAGTACATACCAAAATAGTTATGGACTTAGACACTAATCCAACAGCACCCGCACCTTCCGCACTTAGACCTGCTAGAATATCCTTTCGTACCCCTTCGTCCTTCGTGCAACTGCCACGACCCCTCAGGTTTCTGACACTTGCTGCGACCGCACCCAACTGCTCGGTTTGTCGACCTGGACCATGTTCCCGCTTCCTCATTCCCAGTTATCCATCCAAACCAATCTCCTTCTCCTGAGTTACCCTTATTACCTCATCAATCGTCTGAACAATCGCGGTCTGACTTTGGAATTTAGCGATCAACCTATCAGTGACGCGACTAATGATGTCGGGTATCTCCTCGCGTAGGGCTCGCGAAACCTCCACATTGATCCAATCATGTGGTAAACTCTCCTAAAGACAACGTGTATGACCCACCTCCGATCCCAGATGACTCGAGACAACATTAAGATCCTCCTTCCAAAAGGATCCTTGAGATGCACAAGCTCCGGGCTCCTGATGATCCCTCAACTGCCTTGCCACAATCTCGGCCCGAAAGGCCCTGAGACGACTATCTAATACCTCCAACATCCCCTCCGTGACTGAACCAAAGATCACAGGGGTTTGCTCCAAAATACCGCAGGTAATCTCCGACGAGATAAAATCCCGTATCTGCCTGCTAATCGACTCAACACCCATAACTGAGTCCGAACCCAAACCAAAACATGAACCTGAACCACCTCCTCGAGTGCTCATCTCCAAACTAAAAAACCACAAAACCACTAGTCAAAACATACTCAAGGATCCTCCTCCCCGAAGCTTCTCGAATTCTCCAAGACTCTTACCGATTCGAGTACGGATCTTGTGCTTTTAGTAGTACGGACCCAATACTACCTTCCACACCTATCCATACTTTCCTCATCAATCCTCCTGAATCCTCCGAGTCACCTACTCCACTAATGTACCAACTATCTGCTAAACGACAACATAATACCCACCAAAGCAACTCATAGGCTCTCCTAGGTTCCTAACCTCACTGAACTGCCCCCACTAACTCACTGGAGCATATCCTAGGCTCTCTTAGGTTCCCAACCCACCCAGTCCTCAACTTTTGAAAGATTCCCAGTAATTTCAACTAGCTACCTCATGAATATAGCCACATGTAGAAGAGATCATATAATCCTTCAAATAAAGACTCATCCCTAGAACGGTTGGACTCAGAAGAGAGCTGCGTAATAGGGTCAAGTCCTTCACTCTGAGATTATCTAGCATGTGCTACATGTGACTTAGTATATGCACTTAGTAGCTAACTCACATTACTAAGAGCCCTATAAAGCATGAAGCAAGTAGCATTCAGACAACGGAAAACTAACCAACATACTCCAATCACACAATTCTATCCACACATACAATTCGCAATCTGATGACTCCTATCACTAATCCCATCCTAGGCTTACCCTAGGGTAATCTCTGACCCACAAATATCATAGAACATTCAACCCACATACCATAACTCATGTTTTCCACATCCACCCTCACTGTCGGCTGCCTTATGCATGCAAATTATACACAAAACAAGAAATAAAGCCAAATACACTATTCTAAGGCTATAAGATCCTAACCGTATACAATTTTCAAGACATACACTTAGCATTTACCAATACCAATAATCATTCTCATTCTAGCATGGCATCAAGTATCCCCAATGTAACATCCATAAAAATCATGCCAAATTTAAACTTTTTAACAAATTTTCAAAACCAACGATTATTACAAAACATGTTTCCAAAATAGTATAATGTTAGAGTATCCCAGAATCAATCATAAAAAAATCATGAAATATGAGGAGTTGTACTATCACGTCTTCGCCTTCCCACGATCATCAAAGGTACCTGAAACAATAATCGATAAATGTAAGTTCGAAGGCTTAGTGAGTTACCCTCAAAATACCAACGTCATAAAATATATCAATAACATATAAGCGAACAACATGCATAGTGAGCCTTCAGCCTGACTGGACCGCCTCGCAGGCCTTCAGCCTATCTGGATCGCTCTCCGAGCCTTCGGCACGTCTGGACCGCCTCACAGGGCCTACAGCCTATCCAAACCGCTTGTTGGGCCTTTGGTTTATCCGGACCGCCCTGGGTATGTTGGCCTTCAACACAAAGCAGGACCGCCTCAACCCAACCCCCAACAAACATGTGTACATAAATATCATATGCTAGCATATATAACAGTCAAACCAATCTAACAGATCACTAATCATAACAACATCCTATAACCAGAATACAGACCTAACCGGTCACTAACATAACATCATCCTATATACCAGGATACCGACCTAACCAGATCACTAAGCATATCACCATCCTAACTACCAGGATGCAAATCAATAAGCATATCATGCAATAACTCGGGTACAAATCCGTAAAGGGATGACATTGGTGCCCCCTGTTAGTATAGTGAGGACGACTCACCTCTCAAGTAGCTCAAAATGATAATATCAACCTCCTCCAAATACAGCTCGAACACCCCAAAGATCTATTTTGCAGATCAATAAGCATATCATGCAACTCGTCGAGTCCCTACAGTCTTTTCTCCATTCAGATGTTTATAAGCCACCCCAAAGATCCATATTGCAGATCTGAGTTCCTAGGGCATACTTCCTATGTAAAGTTTACTTTACGTACATGTTGTAACACTGTAAATTTTCAAACCAAAATTTTCATTTTCAAACACAATAAAACACATGTCACATTTTCTCAAAAATCTCAAGTATCCATTATCAACACATATTTCAAAAATTGTTTATCATAAATCCAGGATCCTCCAAAAATATATCTCCAGCTCAGATGTATGTACAATCAAGTCGGTGCCTTCCCGTGATCCTGATAAGTACCTGAAACACATATCACATAACACGGTAAGCACGAAGCTTAGTGAGTTCCCAAAATACCACATACACAAATAATAAGCCTCTCATGGATATAACTCGACATGGACCCTCCGGTCTCATACGTCTCAGTGTGGACCCTCTGGTCATGTGTTTCATTGAGGACCCTCCGGTCTCACAGCTCAGTTTGGACCCTCCGGTCCTGTCTTGGTGGAAACCCTCCGATCCCACAACTCGGGTTGGACCCTCTCATCCGATCTTAATAAACACAAAATATAGCATATATATCACACATAAAAATGCATAATATCACATAACTCCAATAAGCACATAAGACCCTCCGGTCACACATAGATACCACTCATGGTAAAGGATAGTGAGAAGACTCACCTCGTAAGAACTCGGATAATCTCGAACTCAAATAACCGGTCTAGCCTCCGTCTAACACAATACGATAATTATACCTAATTAATAATGGCTCAATGAAGCTAGACCAACCCTTCTACAAAGTCACAGAAGTGTAAAAGACCATTTTACCCCTCCATGGCCTTAATAGTCCACAAATTGACCAAACCCTAAAAGTCAACCAAAAGTCAATGGCAGCGCGTATGTTGCGCGTACCAGATATTTACGCTGGGCGTACTCAGCTATCATGCAGACATTGGGGATGCTCGACCCCTACGCTGTGCGTATTGGGATTACGCCCAGCGTACGTCCCTGTTTCACTCTTTCTACTCGTTTGGTCTTATGCAGTTAAGACCTTGGATCATATCATAGATCTGGACTCCCTAATAGCCCTTACTCCATAAAGTCAGTGACTTTAAGCCTTTACATGGCTGATAAGGTCACAAACACACAAAACTCTCACTCTCTTAACTCAAAATTCTCATATCTCATGCATGGCTTGATTCCAACGTCCAAGTCTTGATTTTTATGATACTACACCACTGAATACACTCAAAGGGGGTTGATCATAGTCTATGGATGTCACACCCCAAACCAGATGGCAGAAACGTCCGAGGGTGGATGAATTCATTTGTAGTATCACAATACATGCATTATAGTAATCAAAGTACAAACAACTATTGCATTAATAAGTATAAGTTTTTACATGTGTTCAATCACTATATATTGACACCAAAATAGTTATAGTAAAAGAAAGAAGACATGACTCAAAACAGCTCCGTCTTCTCAAAAGCTCGGGGAGTATCTGTCTACTAATTCCCTGAGAATACAAGTAATTTGAAAAGAGAGTATCAACATAACGTTGAGTGAGTGCATAAGTATTTATGTTTGAAAGTATGTTTTCTGTTCTTTGAATATGTAAATTGTTCCAGAAAATCCTATAATTTCGGTTGTATATGACAAGTAGTTTTAATCTCATAAAACCATTCTGTTTGTAAACCAGTGTTCTGTATTTGTATTCCTTAGTAAAACCTGTAAAAGTGAGTGTGTCTGGCTCCACCAGCTGTTATTGTAAACTGTAAAGTAATACTGTAAATGTATCTTTGTAAACTATTACTTTGAAAATGTACTCATGTTTAGTTAATTATAAACTAACCGTATTGTTAATATCTTTCTATTGAGTTATTATAACCATACTATGACTAGATGGCCTAAAACAACACTTTGAAGGCGTCAAAACTGTTGATAACAATTGTCACTCATAGGCGTGTATGTCCGGCTGTAGCTAGTAGTCTGAGCGCGGGGTTGTCAATCCCAATATAGATCTATACACATTTGATTCGATCCCCGACTGGAGATTTTGGTTATAATATCAGGACTTTAACTATGTTGTTTAAATGAATAAACAACCTGAATATATTGTCTCATAAAAAGCATATAGACGTTACGTGTATAATAATAATGAAAACCCAATCATTGTGAAATGATTGATAGTATGCTCCTTGTTTAGTATACTTGAAATGTATTTGTAAGTTGTATACCCTTATTTAGTTTTGAATCAAACCCTTGTTCTTGTAAATAGTGACTCTAGTATACTTGATTCGTGAGTTAGTATTCTTGAATCATAAATTATACTTATTATAATTTATATATGCTTTCTGTATTGATACCAACTGTTCATGAATGCAACCACTTGCTCGACATGTTACAAAGGGTATTGAAACTGAATGAAATAACCTTTATATTTATATACATATAAAATATATACAGCTAAAATTTAAACGACGTTCGGACAAATAGCCATTGCAGGTTAATGGAAAGGGTTTCAAGGAACTACAATTATAGTCAATGTTTATGCCCCTTAATCGATCTCGGACAAACGTGCTCTATGGAGCGAGCTATACGAATTAAAAAATGACATTTCGGGAAATTGGGTATTTTTTGGAGATTTCAACACTGTTCGTAAACCTGAGGACAAATTTAACTCAAGATTTTGCAAACTATCAACGAGTGACTTTAACGGTTTCATTGCAGATGCTGGATTAGAAGAATTCCAAATGGGTGGTCGAAAATATGCATTTTTAAGGGAAGAGGGTTTCAAACTTATCAAAATTGATAGATTCCTTGTTTGCTCTAATTTTATATCTCAACAACCCCTATCCTCAGTTATCGCGCTCCCTAGAGAACATTCAGATCACTCGCCTCTAATCCTCAAACCCGCCATTGTTGATTGTGGAAACCCCCCCCCCTCCATTCCGCTTCTTCAACTCATGGATGCTCAGAAGTAGCTTTGAAGAGGTGTTCGAGAATGCATGGCATTTATTCAGAGGCTATGGCTCAGCTGATAGATATATGCTAGCCAAATTCAAACATGTAAAGAAAATTCTATCTGGTTGGAGTACATGTGAAAGACAAAAAGAAAATGGCAACATTGCACAACTGAAGAGAAAAGTGGACAACTTAGAAAGATTAGTTGAAACAAGGGAGCTAACCGATGAAGAAGATCTGCCTGGAGAAGTGATAATGTGAAAATTTTAGATTTTCTCTAGGTTAGTACTCTAAATCTCCTACCGTGATAGATTGTTCCCAGAGTAATTATTATATTTAATGGTAATGCAAACTTATTATAAAAAGGAGCTAACCATTTTATAGATTGTTTCCAAGTATTTTTCCTTTGTTTTGTTGCTTAAAAGTTTTAATATAAAGATTAAGAAGGTTTCTTCATATAATTATTGGTCAAATACATCTATTTTTAGATTGTTTAAATTAACAAAAAAATGGATATTCAAAATGGTATCCGAACCTGTATCCAAAATTTCGGATACGGATTTGGATATCAAATCTGCTATCCGAAAAAACTGATTTTGAAATTTGATTTCTACATAAAAATACTTTGAAATTCAAATTTTGCAAAGTTGACTATGAATCATTGAAGCCGGATTGAAAATAAGGTTACTTGAAAAGCACTATAATTTTCAAAATGTGCAACAGCCTCAACAATTGTTTCATGAGCGGGTGAAACTCACTTTTAATGTTATTATCATCGAGCTTCTGGGATCAATTTAATTCTTTGAACTAGAACATGTGGTATGCAATATTAGTATCATAAACTCCTTACAGCGCAATCAATTCAATTTTCCATCTTGTTTTTTCATAATATTAGTAACTAGTTGTGTAACCCGTATATTATACGGATTGATTAAAATAAAATGTTATAAAGGATTAAACAATAAGTTTATTTGAATTTGAAAAAAAAATGAAATTTATGGAAATAAAATATCTTTAATAATTATAATATTGATTTACACATTTAATACAATAAATACTTTATATATATAATAATAGAAGTATTAATTAATGGAATTATAATTTTTGATTAATAAAGAAATAAAAATCCACATAATGACATGTGGAATTTAAGTAATTTAAATATCTTACATAATGACATGTGGCAAGAATGTATTAGAAGATGACATGTGGCAAAATCATTTTCATTTATTAGGGAGGATTGATTTCATCATTTTTTTTATCTATGCTAGGCGAGTCTTTACACGGGTATTAACTATTTAACTCTTTTATCTTTTATGGGTCCCTTTCATGGTCTTCTTTAATGTCGTTCATAGTGTTAGAAATATAATGAGGCATCTTAGGTGGATATGATCCACCATGGTAGAAGTATGGATGATCTGAATCAACATTAGGGAACATGTTAAGATTGAAACAATAGCAATTTTCATATTCGCAATGATAACTCTATATCGATGAAGCATACAACTCATTTCGCTTTCGAGGACATATTGGATTTTGGATTGCATAGGAGAATTTTACAAAGAACGTCACTCAAAATAAAACTTTTGTATAGAAAGATATAGGAATTTGATAAGTATATTGTTAGACATACATAACATTGTGATTCTAAATTCATGAAAATAAATGAACTTATACATCATTCGCGGGTACACGATTGTAGTAGTTTGTAAAATAATAGTGTGAGAATACTTCGTTGAGGGTACATATAACATTTGAAGGTGTGCGATTATTGTAAATTGGTAAAATAGTAGTCCAATAATAAATCATGAATCGATTTTGTCAAATAAAATACAAATATCGCTAATTCGTTATGGGTATTAATGGAATTCATCTTATATTTTCCAAAAATATTGATAATAGTAATATAAGAGATTAAAAGATGGTAATAACTCAAAATATAATCATTTAATGATATAACACTTTTATCAAAGTAAAAAGCTCTTGAAAGTCCATAAAGCTATTATAACAGCTTCTTTAAAACAAAGTTGTTTTTCGAAATTTATAACAAATTAACAAGTTTTTGTCATGAGCTTTTAATGATTATTAGATATTAGATATTTTCAAACCTACTATAAACAAATAGATAATAAAAAGAATAATAATATAATGACAAACAAGATCAATTAGTCGCGTAAATAAAAATTCGAAAAAGATCTTAAATGAAGAATTGTCTAAGTTTTTTCTAGTTTTTCGTTCTTGCAAGTTATAACTTACCTTTGTACGGACAAATCATGCAAACAAAGTTATTCTCAAATGACATCATTTGCATGATAATGTTACCACATACCTTGTTTCTAATTTGATGTATTATGTATATATATATTCAATAATAGGGCCCTTTTAGCAATAATAATCCTATTAACATATGATAAATTAAATCACACTACCTACCAAGTGGAATGTTTCAAGATGCCATTTCCCTTAATTCCCATCAAGCGATGATGCTTTTTGGGGTATCAAACAAAAAAAAATCCACCATTTTTATACAAAGACTAAAAAAGCATCTCTTTTGTACATATCTTTAA
This sequence comes from Lactuca sativa, assembly GCF_002870075.4. Taxonomy (NCBI): domain Eukaryota; kingdom Viridiplantae; phylum Streptophyta; class Magnoliopsida; order Asterales; family Asteraceae; genus Lactuca; species Lactuca sativa. The sequence goes on from NC_056624.2 coordinate 155,865,152, forward strand.
TAACATGCCCATAACTTTCTGATATCCGCAATCCAAGCAGTAGTACTTGTACACAGTGCATTAAAACTTATATGTACTTGTACATTATGCATTAAAAACTATACTTTTGAATCTTTTGACTTCAAAGATAAGGGTAGTTCGAAGTTTATACATCTTTAAATGTTAGTACTTTCGAATCTTTTTAACTTTGGGAAAAGGACTACCCAATTAATACACACAAGCATCAAATATAAAAATAGTAATAACATAAATCAACCCTAATATTTAATAATATAAGTCAAGAAACCATTTGATACTTTTTTATATTAAAAGTAGGCAAATTACAACACACAAATGCATTTAACATAGAAGTTATATTACAAGAAACCCTAAAGACATTAAAAACACCTTAAACTAATAAGAAACCCTTTATAAAAAGGCTTTTTGTTAGGTAATTGAAATTTGCAGAGATAAAACTTCTAAATCCAGAGAATGCTAGTTATAGTTCCTTGTACATCATACAGTGAGAATTGTACATTACTCTAAACATAGAAATTTCTGATTTGGAAATCAGTCTGCAACATCTGTTCTCTTCTTTGCATCAAGTTAAAGGTTAATTGGCTTCAACGCTTGTCAACTCCGGCTGCACCTTGCGTGGCCGACCTCTTGGCCGGCCGGTTTTGGACGACGGCGGCGAGGTAGATCCAACCTTAACTTTCTTGGCTGAAGATGGCGCGTTAGGATCTTTCTTGGGTCGTCCTCTTCCCCTCTTAACTTCGGACCCAGGCTCCGCCTGAGTCACAGCCTCTGAAACAGAAGGGTCCTTGGCCTTCGGTGGGCGACCACGGCCGCGCTTCGGAGTTTCGGTGGGCTCCGGTCGCATGTAGTTGTCATTCAACACCACTAGCTCGCCGCTTTCAACCAATTTGTTCAAGTTATCAGTCAGTATATTGGCGTGTTCATCTGGCAAATTATCACAGGTTGATTCGATGTAGTCTGAAATCGAGGATTCGCTTGCACCTTCCTTGACTTTCAGCGAATCAATTGCAGCGAAAATCATCTGCACAAAGCACCAACAGAAATCAATTTCTAAACCTAAATTACATCCCTAAAACTAAATTCGCCCTACACCCAACAGTAAATTGAACAAAACCCAAAAACCCATCTAGCTAAACCTACAAAATCTGTACTAAATAACTTGAATTCAAACTTAGGGCTCAAAAAAGAAGTAAGAACATGGAATGGGTTAAAAATTACCTCTGAATATGGTGGCAGTGATGGGGATTGGGTATGTTTTGCGGCGGCCATTGGAAGGAAGTGCAGGAGATTGTACAGAGAAGAGAGAAAGGAGATGTCAGCTTCGAAGAAGCACAGTAACAAAGTGTGTGCATGGTAGAGACCTTTTGGAGACGATTTATGCGAAGAGTTTCTCGCTTCAGGAAAGAAATGGACGGTCAAGATTTATTGTGGTGATTAGATCAACGGTTTTGGGTTTGTTTATGGATGGAATCACGCGGATCGGTGACGTGCCTACTGTGTAGTGGTTGTGAAGTGGTTTTCTTGTAGGAGGGAGTTTTCTCCTTCTCTCTTTGTTCTTCTTTACATTATTAAAATCCCAAAAAATAGATAGAAATTACTTTTACTTTTATACTTTTAACCACATATCTAAAAAGAAAATGAACAAAAAGATTAGTAATGTAAGCATGCAAATCAACCAAAAATTGAAAAAAATGATTTACTTGTTGGGTCATCATCCTTTCACATATGAACAGTTTGTTTCCATCTCCGTTTTTTGTATATTCCACTCTATAAAAATCATTTTAATTAGGGACCAAATCCAAAAAGAAATTAAATTAAAAAATTAAACGTCTATGCAATTTAGAAAATTCCACAAAAACACCAAACCACAAGGACCATTTTTGAAGTTTACTCTATACTTTTTCATAAAGATGTAATTTTCTTCACGATGCATTATCATAAATGCTCTAAATAGAGAAAGACAAAAACACATTAATAACAATTTAATATCATATCCTAGATTATGTTAGCACAAATTATCTAAAGCTAGCTAGGCCACACTTCACGGATAACACTATGACTAAAATGCCCATCGGTTATCCGTACTTAATTTATTCGAACCGCAGAACAAATGAAAAAAAACAATTAGACCCTTCAAATTACAAAATTGTCAATAACTCCCCTTCGATATTTGAAACATAAAAATCAAGGACACTTGGGTTTGCCTTCCTTGGTCTCCCGGTTGTTAATTCGAACCTCTAAGACGAAGTTTCTTGTACCCCAGTAAAAGTGAAAATACATATAAACCTACGATTTACCTATCTTGAATCATGATATGACTATATAACAACAAAAAGGTTTGTAGTATGCTTGACATTTGACAATGTTTTTGTTTTGAGATGATAAAGGACATTGAAGTATGGTTGTGGCTAGGAAGACCAAGAGACTAAAACGAAAGGGATAATAGGTGTATGTTAGGGGACCAAAAGATTCATAATAAAAGTGCAATGGTTGTATATGATATTAGATGATGAGATGTGATGGTGGCATGATTTTTAATAATGTGATAATGGTATTACATGGAGTTAGGGAGTTATTGTAAGGTTTTTTTTGTGCATGTAATAAATCACGAATGTTATCGAACAAATAAGATTAGGGTGTAGGGTTGATCATGTGAGGTTTTTTATTTTTATTTTAGGGTGTTCATGTTTTAGATATCCAAATTACATGGAGGGGACCAAGCAAACCTTGAATAGAAATGTAGAATAATATTACAATTAGAAATATATAATAGAAATAGAAATGTTTGATGCTTTGAAAGTGCCAATCCATGTGGCATTCAACTGCCTTTTGAAAGTGGTTTGAAAGTGGCTTGAAAGAACCGTTGGTGTTGGTTGGATTGGATGGAGATAGTATTAGTATTAGTATTTTGAAATTCTACTTCTTTGGCCCTTAGATATTCACAATTCATTGAACTTTATAGAGTTTAATGGATTTACATCATTTTTCTACAGTACATACAATTGTATCATTTTTTTTCCTACAATGCATTAAATTCCACAAAGTTCAATAGAATTATACAAAATGTAATTTATAGTAAATATTTAAGAATTAAAAACTTTCTTTTTTCCCATTGAAGAGTTCAATGGTCATTGAACTTCAAATCCGTTGAATGTCAAGGTGACATCTCACAATGGTAAAGTTCTATCCATTGAATGACACACATATTTGTCACCTCATTCAACTCTTCTATTAAACTCACGGTTATGGATGTTGTTATCTTTAGACAATTAGAAAAAGGCAAAACAATTCACTTCCCAAATTAATATACACAAGATTTGAACTTGAATCAATCGTTTCTTGATTCTTGCTTAAGATTCATACTTCAGCTTCCTTAGTGTCTCCTTTTTTCTTAATATTTTCTTGAATGGGCCAAACGGAATGAGATGCTTCATCACCTTCATCAATACTCTCTATACCAAAAACACCAAGAAATACGTTTCCCTTATAACAGAGACGTTCTCTTTCTAAACTTGCTTTCCCATGAAGATCCTCATCTCGATCATCAGTCAACATCATTAGTGTCTCATCAAGCTCCCCAAGCTTATCTAGAATCCATAGCCTCTCAACATCGAACCCTACAACAGATTCCTCAAGTGTCTTCGAATTCTTTAAATCCACAACATTAGTCTCATCTAAACACTTCTTGGTAATGGATCTTCTCTTCACTTTTGCCTTCTTCTTTCCATCATAATCCATGAATCTCTCTTTGTACATTTCAAGCTCGTTTTCAAGCTCAAACTTGTCCTTCTCTAGTTTCATAACAAGTTCGTTTAACAGCTGCAAAACCTCCTTATCGTATTCCGCTTGTTCATCCATCATCCTTTGATTTTGCATGGATTCAATCTGCAGTGCAACCTTATCTTCTTGAAGTCTGGTTATCATCGCCATTGCTTGGTTTGCTGCTATTGCAGACGCATTACGTTCTTCATCTAGTTCTATGTATAAACCACATACAACAAGTCTTTCGGATTTTAATTCTTTCATTAAACCATCAATTGTGACAGCTTTATCTTCTTCATCTTCTTTATCTTCACAGAATCCGCCTTCTGCATGTCATTAGAAAACTTTATATAGCTAAATTGACTTTTCTTAATGTCAAACCTACTACTTCTTTGATCTGAAATTGATGTAGATTTCAAAAACTTTTAAAGAAATGTGATTGATAATATAGATTTCCGTAAAATTTATTACACATCGAAACATGTGGATAATAAATTTGTAAAAAAAATCCGTGTCAATTCTGATTTCGAAGATTTTCAAGTTTGACCTTGTCATGAACATAGTAGTGTACACGTTCAGATTATGATGATGAAAGTAAGCTATCTTTACCTTTTTTGACTCGATCTTCATCATTGATCACCATGTTTTCGTCTCCATTTAAACTTGAACCTCTACTACAACTGGTTGATGAATCCGTCCACTCAATAGGGATAATCTGGTCAAAAACTTGAATGTGTCGACTCGTATTCAACATACAAAGATCCATGACTTGTGCCATTTCGTTTTCTTCATGAGATGATTTGATCTTTGACGCACTGTGGGATGATTTATCAACAGAATCCACCTTGAAGTTCATGCTAGTATACAAGCACTTTCCATTCCTGCATACGTTCATAAACTCAGTTGCATGTGCTTCACAAATGAGATTATGAAATGGGTTTATGTCGTGGTTTGGTTCTAACAGATGATCGATGGTGGAACACCAAAAGCAAGGTGGTTTAAGGGCGTAGTAAGTAGCAAATTTTCTGATGAGAAATGAGAATAAAGAGTTGAGAAGAAGCATTAGGATTAGGGTCCATTCGAGTATTGCGTAGGCTAGAATGAAGAGAGTTTTCTGGGTGGCAGCCATTGATGTTTTTGTTGGTGTTCCTCAAGTTTAAAAGAAATGAAAAAGGGAAAGCAGGAGACAAAGTTGATGAAATTCGGGAAATAATGATGTTGATGGGAGCCTTCTAACATTTGGAAGACATAAAGAATGTGATGGGACCCAGTGTATTAATCATACTATTTCTACCACTAACGAGAATAAATTACAATAGTAGGTTGGATTTAATTGAGAGCTTGACCAGCTTTTTACCAAGTTTTGAATTTGGTTTGGGGGAAGATTCGAATTTTATTTCAAAGTTTGAATAGTTAAAATCTTCCATAAAAAACTATATAATACACTAGTTTATAACCCGTGTGAACCACGGTTATAAAATTAATTAAACTTTTATAAAAAAACTCAAAATTTTTAATTAGTTATTTAAAATAAATTATTAATTTAAGAGATATTTTTATTAGTTATGTCAAATTGTAATCGTTGATTCAAATAAATATGTAAAATTAATGTTTAATATATGTTAGATATTTTTATTTGTGAATTAATGAAAACAATACTATAAAATTTAAAATAAAGAATAAATACATTAACAAATAGTATCACATTAATGAGGAGGTGTAATAAATTTAAAATAGAGAACTAATAGTGTAACGACCCAAATTTCACGTCCAAAAATTTCGTTATAACACATTACATAAAAAGCATTAATAATTAAAACATTGTTTGATTTAAACCAATTCACATCGAAAACCAATTTGAAATCCACCATCATTTAAACAACCAGAATATCAGAGTGTCAATCCCAGAATAAACTCATAACTGCGGAAACAAGAGTGTGTGTGTGATGAGCCGCTACCGCGCCTGCTCCTTCCCCTTGGCTGAAGAGGTACCTGAAACAACAACTGAAAAACGTAAGCACGAAGCTTAGTGAGTTCCCCCACCGTACCACATATCACAAACATAACACACATATATTGTCAGGCATATATGGGTGCCTGACCTACCCCTTCGGTCCTCTCGACCGGGTATTGCCAAGCATATATGGGTGCTGGCCTCCCCTTCGGTCCTCTCGACCGGATACTGCCAAGCATATCTGGGTGTTGGCCTCCCCTTCGGTCTTCTCGACCGGATACTGCCAAGCATATCTGGGTGCTGGCCTCCCCTTCAGTCCTCTCGACCGGATACTAGAGACTATCTATCCCCCTCTACTACTACTACCACATAGCACATATCACAATATCAGAATCCAACTAGCATGACTGGGTATAACTACCCCTTCGGCCCTATCGACCGGATATCTTGGGGACTATCTCCCCTGCCACTACTAACACATAGCATCATATCATATTAGCACATAAACATAGCATAGGTAGTAGTAACCCCTAGATGAATATCACAGAGACAAACATCTACATACAACTCCTACTGGTGGGCCGACATTGTGGCCGTAGACCCACCGCTATTTGAAGGCAATTCACCTCGAAAAGGCTGCTGGTCTGTGTGGGACTTGACTGTCTACTGCTGTTGCTGCTGCTTCGGACGTCCCCCGGCTATAATTCCCACAAAACGATCAGTCAAACACCGCTAGATGTTCTTAGGGTAAAATGACCCTTTTTACCCCTTACCAAGTCAAGTCCAGGTCAAGGTCAACTTCCAGTTGACTGGACTCGCCGAGTCCGCGAGCAACTCGTCGAGTCCATCCCTTACTGATCCGGTCCCATTCACCAGGTCCCTCTCCCCACTCACCGAGTCACCCTTGACTCACTACCCGGGACTATGGGGCCGACTCGAGTCCCAACTCGCCGAGTTCCTCGAGCAACTCGTCGAGTTCCTCGAGCAGATCCCCTGCTCGCTTTCAATCCACACCAGAACACCACATACAAGGGTTTGGGGTTTCGGGACTACGTTACACAGTTAATTCCGCGCACATGTACGAAGGGTTGAGCCTTCGATGCTTAAACCCCTCGTGATCTGTGGATGTTCATATGACTCGCCGAGTTTGAGGAACTACTCGGCGAGCTCCAGGCAATCTTCATAGGACTCGCCGAGTTGTTCTTCAAACTCGCTGAGTCGACGACCATCTTCATAGAACTCGCCGAGTTCCACCTTGGGACTCGCCGAGTCCTTAGACCCATTCCCTGAGTAGGCCAGATCTGGGACATGCAACACTTCAAAACCACAGATCCAAGGTCCTATGGCTCATTTACCACGTAAAGTTGCAAACTTTACGTGCATGCATGGCCCTATGAGCTCAAACATACAATTCCAAGCTCTTTAAGAGGTCCAAAACTCAATAGGGACCTCAATCACCTCAACCACAGAGACTTTATGCTACTAGGATGCCCAAAAGGTCCAAATCCGAAGTCCTTGCAGAACATTAACCATAGACACATAGAGATTTAGGTTCTTAGGGCTTAAAACCTCTTTTTAGGGACAAAAAGGGGACTCAATGAACTAAAGATCAAGGTAGGAACTTTTCTACCTGAATAGAAGCCCTTCACATAGTAGATTCCGGATCTTCTTCCCTTCTTGCACTCTCCAACCTTCTCCTTCTTCTCCCAAGCTCCAAACCACCTTCAAAATGCTAAAAAAATCACCCACAAGGACACAAAAGGGGCTAGGGTTTCATTCTACAGATCTCTGGGAGTGCTGGGGGAAATGGAGGCTGGGTTAGATCGTTTAAATAGGGTGCAAACACACGGGTTAGGGTTTAAGTCCAGACAGGGTCTACTCGCCGAGTCCCTCGGACCTACTCGCCGAGTAGACCGAGTAGATCCCGCGTCTAGTCCCGCTTCTACTCGGCGAGTTAGTCCTTCAACTCGCCGAGTCCAAGGTTAATCATGCAATATAAGGAGATTTAATAACCAAGAATACATACCAGGAACCAGGTGCTACAAATAGATTGACAAGTGGCAACATATTAATTAAGAGATTTAATATGGTGACACATGTCAAAAGAACTACTCTTTTATTAGTATACGGAGATTAATACTTATTCATAATAAAACAAATTTCATATAAATTCGACCCAAACATATTAACACATACATTGGGCTTGAGTCTAGTTCTTATAAGCCCGAGTTTGACTCATTATACGTTTTGAGCTTGTATTTTGTGTCAAAAATTGACTTCATAAAGTTTGATTCAAACAAATTTTAAGTCCGGTTCACGCTTGAATAACCGGATTTAGCAACCCACTTTCGTATAATATAACAACTAATTTCTTATAGATATAGATAAATCAAATATCTACACCAACATCCATTTATCAATATTTAAAAAAAAAAAAAATAGTAGACCCTACATATAATATAAGTAACCTACATGAAAGATCAATTATAAATTATAGAACACAAAGTAATATTTTGGCAGTGTCCAGATTTTAACCATAAACCATTTGTATGAAATTTTGCATCTCGGTCATTAGGCTTCCATCATCGAATATATCAACATATATCTACACATTAATTATAGTGGGATAATAATCAAAATCATTAAGTATTAAATGGGTACTACTAAAACTCATTAAACATTTTAATCATTAAGTCGAATTATTTTTAAAATTAAATACACTTAACTTTTATTGGAGACCATGTTTTATAAGTCTATATATTCTACTACACACAAACACTAAGGCTAAAAATGAATGGGACTCGCTACCCCACGTGCTAGGTTCGTTATGGTAGAACATCGCCCCCTAACGCTCGCTAGAGGGGTCACTACCTCCAACTCGTTGCAACCTTGGCGACAAGAGAAAGAGAAACCTTTTGTGCAATGGTATTGGTGGAAGAGGAATTGGTGAGAGGAAAGAGATATTTGGGAAAGAAAATAATGATTGTGATTGACTCTTTTTTTTGTGTGTTTTTTTTCCCTTTTTTAAAAAATAAAATCAAAGGATTTTGTTCGGCTCTTTTTCATTTGATTTTTTTTTTTAATTTTTTTTTCTAAAATGCAAATGTATATAAAGCTTAAATGGCAGGCAAAAATATGATATGGCAAAGTGCTAAACATATTACTGCTCTTTATAACCTAACTCACTTTTTCGTTTTTCAATATTTATTCCCTATATATATATATATATATATATATATATATATATATATATATATATATATATATATATATATATATATATATATATATATATATATATATTTGTATGAAATTTTGGCAGTGTCCAGATTTTAACCATAAACCATTTGTATGAAATTTTGCATCTCGGTCATTAGGCTTCCATCATCGAATATATCAACATATATCTACACATTAATTATAGTGGGATAATAATCAAAATCATTAAGTATTAAATGGGTACTACTAAAACTCATTAAACATTTTAATCATTAAGTCGAATTACTTTTAAAATTAAATACACTTAACTTTTATTGGAGACCATGTTTTATAAGTCTATATATTCTACTATACACAAACACTAAGGCTAAAAATGAATGGGACTCGCTACCCCACGTGCTAGGTTTGTTATGGCAGAGCATCGCCCCCTAGCGCTCGCTAGAGGGGTCACTACCTCCGACTCGTTGCAACCTTGGTGACAAGAGAAAGAGAAACCTTTTGTGCAATGGTATTGGTGGAAGAGGAATTGGTGAGAGGAAAGAGATATTTGGGAAAGAAAATAATGATTGTGATTGACTTTTTTTTGTGTGTTTTTTTTCCCTTTTTTAAAAAATAAAATCAAAGGATTTTGTTCGGCTCTTTTTCATTTGATTTTTTTTTAATTTTTTTTTTCTAAAATGCAAATGTATATAAAGCTTAAATGGCAGGCAAAAATATGATATGGCAAAGTGCTAAACATATTACTACTCTTTATAACCTAACTCACTTTTTCGTTTTTCAATATTTATTCCTTATATATATATATATATATATATATATATATATATATATATATATATATATATATATATATATATATATATATATATAGTCTAAAACTATCTTATTTTTCAAAATAATATTTCCTCCGTCCCAAAATTATAGTCCATCTTTTGTTTTTGGTTTGTCACAAAATAATAGTCCACTTCTAAAAAAATATATATTTTTACCAAAATACCTCTCATTATTACTTAACTAACTAAGCATTTAATGGAACATTAAATGCAAAGTAATGACAAAACTGTCATTTTATTATATAAAGTTAGTGGTAATTAATGTTTTTCTTAATCTGTGTGTTTTTTGTCTGTGGACAATAATATTGGGATGGATGGAGTATAATTTATTATTATTGTTATTATTATTATTATTATTAAATGATTTTATTACAAGTTTTATCTAATAAGAAACGTATGTTTATATTATGTACCTTTAAATAACAATAAAAATAATTAATAGGCAATAAACAGCAATAAATCTGACATATAATTTTATGATAAGTAAGAATAGAAACAATTTATATAATGACGTATGAATGGTTTGTTTTAATAATAAATTTTAATAACAGATTTCTTAAAATATAACAATTATATCTTTTGAAAAATAATATTTCTATTTATGATGGTATAAAAATAGTTAATAAGCAAAAAAAAATAACAATAAATCTTAAATACAATTTAATACGTAGGAATAGAATTTTTTTAGAATGACATTAATATGGATGGATGATTTGTTTTAATAATAAATTCTAATATTATGTAGATGTAAAATTGTAAAAGTCGAATATAGTGTTTTGTATAGTTTCGCATTTTATTGTTATTTTACTAAGTCATTTTTATGCGAAGTGAAAATGTCTAGACTTAGTATATTTTTTGTACACTCATGTTCTCTATAAATAGGGATTGAGGTTAGAAGTAGAGAGAGACTTTTCGTAACTGAGATCTCTTTTCTGCTTATGTTGTAATCAGTCTTTATCAATATGAGATCTGATTAATATTTACTTTTCGTGTTCTAAATCTTCAATTACTCAAATCAAACTTTGCTTTCTAAAATCTCGATAACAATTCTCATCAATTGGTATCAGAGCAGGATTCAAACTGCTTCGATCTGATTTTCGTGTTAGAATCATTTGCTTTTTGAGTTGCAACTTTACTCAAAATTTTCTGCACATTTTGGTTTTGAAAATCAAATTTGATCTTCAGATTTGAATTGATTCTGTCTTTGAATTGTTAAGTCGAGTAATCGATTAGTGATTTGTGATCAATTCATTTGATCAAATTCTCTATTTCATCAAGTTTTTCAAGCTTTCTGAAAATTTATGTGTTCATCAATGGCGAACTTCAACATGAATACAATGACTTCCTTCTCTCACTTGCTTGGTTCCTCAACCAAAATTCCGATGTTAATTCCAGAATACTATGATCAGTGGGCTGATAGAATCGAAGATTACTTAAATGGAATTGATGAAGAACTTTGGAATTGTATCGATGGAACAGTGCAAGCTCCTGTTAATGTTCAACCAATTGGTTCTTCTACAACATCTACTGAAGTTGCTGATCAAGAAAAACAGTTGAAGAATAATGAAAAGAGGTTCATGAGGGAACTAAGAGGTGATCTACCTCCTGTGGTTTACAATTACATCCGTAGTTGTAAATCAGCCAAGGAGATCTGGAACACTCTGAAAGAGAAGTATCAAGGTAGCGAAAAGACGAATATCAACTCTGTGAAGCAATGTCTAGTTGAACTGAAGGAATTCAGACAAAAGGATGCAGAAACTCTTGAAAATTACTATGATCCTCTAAATGAGCTTATGTTTCGCTGCAATAGGTATGGAATCACTAGGTCTCTTATGGAGTTCAATTTAACTTTCATTATGGGTCTTCGCAAGGAATGGCGAAGTGTGAGCATGATGATTAAGAATCAACAGAGTTTTGATACAACTAAATTGAATGATCTCTACAATCAACTGAAAACACATGAATGTGAGGTTTCAGAAATGTATGAAGAATCAAAACAGAGTATTGGAGGTCCTTTGGCTCTTGTTTCAAAGGTATCAAAAACTGATGTTAATGAAAAAGATGGTTCAGATAAAGAAGAATTTTTTATGAACTCTGATGATGAAGCCGTGGCATTCTATTCAAACAACAGAGTTAAGAAGTTTTTCAAAAAGCCTTTTAATCCAAAAGGAAAGGCTAGTGATGTGAAGAATGCAGTCATAAGAACTGGAGGGGAGGAGAGGAAGAAATTGGAGAAAGCTGATGAGAAACAAAAAGATGCGAAAGAAGAAAAGAAGCTGAAAGGTGATTCAGGAATTTACTGTCATTACTGCAACGGTGCGAATCACTTCGCAGCCGATTGCATGTTGCGAAAGAAAGAAGAGAAGAAGGAAAAAGTTAAAGATGAAGCATACTACTCTGAAAAGATTGAAGTGATACGTGCTAAGAACAAAGGAGTGTCTTTGGTTGCGAAGGGTGAATCTGCTGATGAAGAGAGTGGTACATATCAGATCTGGTCTTCAGGATGAGGAAATTTCAGGAAGGTGCTTCGCATCCAAATCTACGGACAAATCACCCATGACAACCAAGGTACGTACAATACTTGAATCTTTTAATATTCCTTTGTCTGCTTATGATGCTGAAATTGTTTCATTTGATGATAATGTGGCTTATTTTGATTCTGTTATTGTGTCTGCTAGTATTGAAGCTCAAAAAATAAATTTGCAACTAGGTGAGACACGGAGAGAATTAGAAATAAAGAGGAGCAGAGAAGAAAAACTTGAAATGCAGATCAAAATATAGACTGTGATAGGAATAATCTTACAAATGATGTTAGGTTGTTGCTAGCACAAAGGAACATATATTGTAATTCTGCCAAACGATTGTATGCAAAATTAACTGCTTTACATCATTCTTCTGACATTAGCAAAGAACAACATAGGAAACTTTTACCTTTTCTTGAGTATGAACGTGAAAAAGTTGATGTTGTTTCTTATGATTGCGAAAGTACAATTGCTCAATTTGACAAAATACCTGATGATAGATATCCATACGGTATTGTCAAAATTGATGAATTTCTGAATGCTGATGAGTTGGTTAACATTGTCAATGAAAGTTTGACAAAGAGTGAACAAGTGAAAATCTTAAAGAAAACAGAAAATTCAACTCTTGCCTCACAATTCAATTATGTTGATATTGATGAAAATTCAGATAATGTGAGTGAAATCAGTGAGATAGAAGAGGAAGAAGAGGCTGATTGTTCTCAATTGTCAATCATTAATATCACATCTAAGATCAAAGGTAAAGAAATAATAGTTGATTCGATAGTAGAGGATGAAATTGATAAATCTTTAACTTCGCAACATTGTAAGTTTGATAATGTGGAAGTTGAAAGCTGGAAATCTGATGATACTGATGAGAACAAAGAAGAAAAGAAAGATTCAAATGAAACACCTCAACGAGTTGTGGTTGATCAAGTGTTTGAGAATACAAAAGAATTTGACAAAATTTTAAATGACAAAGGCGCACATTATTTGGAAACCAACACAGTGGTATATCCAAATTTTGTATGTACTGATAAAACCATTTTTCCAAATCAAGTTTTTGTCACTACTGGAAATGCTGAGAAAGTTCATCCTGAATTCAACAAAATGATTGAAAAAGATAATCAAAAGTCAACCACAGAAGGTTTTTTCGCAAATCAAAACACAGAAGAAAACAATTTAACTCAAAATTCTTATGTGTTTCAAAAACAAAAATCATTACAAAAATGGGTGGTTAAAGGTGAAAAATCAAACAAAATTTTTGAAAAAGTTGAAAAATCGAAGGCTGAAGTGAAATTAAATTCTCATGAATTCAAATTGATGGTTGGAAATTATTCAACAGAAAATAATGTTTGAAAAAGAAAAGCAAGAAAAGCAATTTTCTGGCAAGTTGTGCCTAATGACAAACCAAGAGTTGAAAAAGAACAAATTTCAAAAACAATATCATCAAAATTTCAAAGCAAAAATAAACAAACAGATTCAAGTTTTCATAAACCAATAAATTCTATTGACAAAATTCCATATGTTCGCAAATATGACAACAATCGAAAATTTGAGAATTCACAAAAATTTGCAAATAATCAAAAGTTTCAAAATGTTGGCAAATTCACGAATACTTCATCAAGTTTGAAAAATTCAACTCAAGCAAAAGTGAAATTTTCACCAAAACAACCAAATTTTCCAAATCCTTTAGTTTCAAAACCGACCAAAGTTTCATATACAAAAGGAAAATCTGATGTAAGTACGATCAATCGTTGGTTTGAAAGGAAAGGAAGAAAATATCAAAGTGGGATGTTTTCAGAGCAACAAATCAAGAATGCATTTGATAAGTTCGCAAATAACTCTTCCACTGCTAGTTCAACATCTCATAATTCGCAAGTTCCGGTTCAAAAATGGAAACCAGTTATCAAAAATGCGAATGTTGTGAAGGATAAGATTACAATCAATGGAAATCCAAAACTATTGAATGACTATATCTCAATATCTAGATCTGATGATGTTGATATAATGGATTCTGTCACAAACAAAGTGAAAACATGGTTTTTAAATTCCAAGAATTTGTTTCATTCTACTAATGATGGACCCAACAAGTCTTGGGTTCCTAAACTCTTTCAATAAATGCAGGTGATGTGTGACGAGCAATATGATACGAAATGGTATATTGATAGTGGTTGCTCTCGTCATATGACTGGATGAAAGGAAAACTTGCAAGATTATAGAAGCTTGGAAAATGCTGGAGTAGTCAAATTTGGAAATAATCACAAGTGTCAAGTGAAAGGCTATGGGAAAGTCACAAATGGAAAATTCACTGTGAACAGAGTTGCTTATGTTGAAGGACTTCCACATAATTTGATAAGCGTGTCACAACTTGTTGTTGGTACTGGAAATCAAGTTGTATTTAATGAAGAAGAAAGTATCATTTCAAATGCGAAGACAAATGAAATACTTCTCAAATCCAAAAGATATGGTGATATGTTTACAGTAGACATCAAACCAATTGTGGAAAAACCTGCTGTGTGTTTACTATCAAAAGCATCTAATGATCTCAGCTGGCTTTGGCATAGAAGATTGTCACACTTGAACTTTCGAAATATTAATAAACTTGTCACTGAAGATTTAGTTCGAGGGTTACCAGTACTAAAATTTGACAATGATTCTTTGTGTGCAGCTTGCGAACAAGGAAAACAACATCGAAAAGGTCATCCGATTGTGATAGATTCAAAAATCGTAGAACCATTGGAACTTCTTCACATTGACTTATGTGGACCGTCGACTGTTGCAACAATCAATAAAAAGCGGTATATTTTAGTTGTAGATGATTTCTCTCGATTCACATGGGTGTTTTTTCTCAGGTTGAAATCTGAAGTTGCTGAGACGATGATTGATTTTATCAAAAAGATTGAACTTAGTCTGAAGAAGAATGTACGAAAAATTAAAAGTGATAATGGTTATGAGTTTAAAAATCAAACTCTTGATATTTTTCTCACAAGCAAAGGTATTTCGCATAATTTCTCATCACCATATACTCCACAACAAAATGGTGTTGTTGAAAGAAGAAATCAATCTCTATGCGAAGCAGCTAGGACCATGTTAACATATGCGAATCTACCTCAATATCTTTAGGCAGAAGCAGTGTCCACTGCATGTTTTACTCAGAATCGATCATTCATTCATCGAAGATTCAATGTTACTCCATATGAAATAATCAATAATCGGAAACCTAATGTAAAATTCTTTCATGTTTTTGGTTGCAGGTGCTTTATCATGAATCTCAAAGATAATTTGTCCAAGTTCCAAGCTAAAGCTGATGAAGGCATATTCTTAGGATATTCACAAAATTCAATTGCATACAGAGTGCTTAATAAAAGAACATGAAAAGTTGAAGAAACTTTCAATTTAACGTTTGATGATTACTATCTTAAACAAATGGATAGTAAATTTGAAAATAAATCAATACTTGTGGATTCAAATACTCAAATTGATAATTCTGAAATCAATGATTTTGATTATGACTTAATTTTCGGAATTCCTGACAGGGCAATTGACGCAGAAAATAATGCTCCTGATAATCAAACATCAGAATCCTCAAAACATACTGATGATTCACCAATAAATACAACATCGATATCTTGTGAAAGTACGACTGATATTCATATGGAGGAGGAACATACGAGTATTCATGAAGATACTCAGCCAAATCTCGAGGGGGAGAATGAACTTATGGAACATCAAGTTGAGGGGGAGCATTCGCAGAATCAACAGGAACATCATTTTGAGGGGGAGCATCAAGATGAAGATCATGTTGAGGGGGAGCATGATGAAACAGAGACAATTAATCTTGATGAAAATGATGAGTTTCATGAACTAAATGATAACTTTTCTGTTGCAGGATCTGAAAATGAAGATATGTATGAAGATGCACCATTAGAATTTGATCCTAATTTTCCACCACTTGAGAAATGGACAAGAAATCATCCAAAAGAACAGGTAATTGGTAATCCACAAGAAAGTGTGTTGACTAGAGCTCAAATTCGTACGAAAAATGAGGTACTGAATGCGAACCAAGAACTATGTATGTTTAATGTTTTTATTTCGAAAATAGAGCCAAAGACAGTAAAGGATGCTATGGAACACTCAGATTGGGTTGTTGCTATGCAATCTAAACTGGCTGAATTTGAATGAAACAAGGTTTGGAGATTAGTTTCTAAACCTTCTGATGTTTCAATTGTCGGATTAAAATGGATTTAAATAAAAACCCGACAAAGATGGCAATATTATTCGAAATAAAGCTAGACTAGTGGTTAAAGGTTATTCGCAACAAGAAGGGATAGACTATGAAGAAACATTTGCACCAGTTGCAAGACTTGAAGCTGTTCGCATATTTTTAGCCTATGCAGCTCACAAAGACTTTGATGTTTATCAAATGGATGTTAAATGTGCATTCTTAAATGGAGAACTAGAAGAAACAGTGTATGCTGAACAACCACCAAGATTTATAAGCAATGAACATCCTAATCATGTTTACATCCTAGATAAGGCTGTATATGGATTAAAACAAGCACCAAGAGCCTGGTACGCAACACTTACAAATTTCTTGAAACAATCTAAATTTAAACAAGGATCAGTTGACCCCACATTATTTCGCAAGAAAGTTGGGTGTCATCTAATGCTTGTTCAAATTTATGTTGATGATATTATCTTTGGCTCAACTAATCCAGCATTGTCAATTGAATTTGAAAATCTAATGAAAATTCAGTTTGAAATGAGCATGATGGGAAAAATTAATAATTTTCTTGGCTTAAACATAAGACAAAACAGGGATGGAATCTTAATCAATCAAGAAAAATATACGAAGAATTTGCTTGAAAAGTTTGGAATGTCTAATAGCACGAAACTCAGAGTACCAATGGCAGTAGGAACAAGACTAACTCCTTCGTTAAATGCTCATGCTGTTGATTTAACACTTTATCGAAGCATGATAGGGTCTTTATTGTACTTAACTGCAAGTAGACCTGATATTATGTTTTCGGTTTGCAATTGTGCTAGATATCAAGCTAATCCCAGAGAACCTCATTTGACTGCAGTGAAAAATATTTTTCGCTACCTTAAGGGAACAGTTTCTTTAGGACTTTGGTATCCTACGAAAACGGGGTTTTTCATTCAAGCTTTTTCAGATTCTGATCTAGGAGGATGTACTTTGGATAGGAAAAGTACGAGTGGTGGATGTCAACTATTGGATGGGAAGTTGGTGAGTTGGCAATCAAATAAACAAACTTGTGTGGCTATATCAACCGCTGAGGCAGAATACATTGCTGCTGCTGCTTGCACTTCGCAAATTATTTGGATTCAGAGTCAACTTCGTGACTATGCAATAAACATGAAAAAGATTCCTTTGTATTGTGATTCGCAAAGTGCAATTCGCATTTGTCATAATCCAGTACAACATTCAAAGACAAAACACATTGCTCTTCGATATCATTTTATCAAAGATCATGTGGAAGATGGGAATATTGAAATTCATTTTGTTAAAACAACTGAACAACTTGTTGATATTTTTACAAAACCACTTGAAGAAAAATCATTTGTTAGAATTTTAGCAGGATTGGGGATGATTAATGCGAATTCAATTTCAAACAATCATGCCTAAAAGTCTGGTTCAGCATTTATGAGTCAAATTTGTTCAGAGGTTACTGTTCATTCAGAGGCTTCGCATGGCTTCGCATTCACATCTTTTCGCATCTGAGATCATAACAACTAAGGTAAGGTTTACGACTAATTTTGAATTTTTTTTTTTGAAAAATCAAAAATCCAAAAAGATTTTATTTTGTTATGTTCTTAATTTTGAAAAATCAAAAATCCAAAAAGATTTTATTTTGTTATGTTCTTAACTTTGAAAAATTAAAAATCCAAAAAGATTTTATTTTGTTATGTTTTTAATTTTGAAAAATTCAAAAATCACAAAAATATTTTTGTTTTCTTTGTTCTTTAAACTTTGTGTGCTGGGAATTTAGTACAGGGCTAAAATGCGAAGATGTCATACTTATGTGTTTCTACGGGAAGGTATCAAATTTCTTTTAAAAAACTAGTTAGGATGTCCATAGAAGCATGTTGCTGTATGTAGACCAAAAGCCTCAACAAGACTCTATGTGTGAAAAGAAAGCCTTAATGAAATTATCACATGAAAATTTCTTCCCAGAGCTACCTTACTCTTCTCAAATGAGTTAAGAGTTTTCTGTTTTGTCCATTATAACAGAGGTACACTTCGATTCTTATCCAATCTTTATAAACCAAACAATTCTTACACTCCAAATTTTTTAAGAGATTTGTCCTTGAGGTCTTTGATCAAACCAATCAAAACCTAGACAAATCACAAGTCTGTGTTTATGATCTAACATCATGAGTCCGTGATGGAAGTGAAACCCAAAAATCATAAACCTTAAGGAATTGACGGGGAACTTTGTTCCAGATTTTTACGAAACCTTTGTTTCAGTATCAAAAATTTCAAAACTTCAAATCATATTCAATTCGCATGTGTGGTCTTGATCAAATATTCACAACCAACAATGTTTGTTACCTAACAAGATCCAGAACAAATTTTCTTTTGAATATGATTTCTGTGTAAGTTTCATTCGCAAATCCTAGTCATGATAAATATTTTCACAAGCCAACTTGTCACTGACAACACTGGTCAAACAAGTAATTTCATTTACAATTTCTCACCTTATGTTAAGGCTGATATGTAATGAAATTTCAAACCAATCCAAAATGTCTTTTAAAAGAAGCCCTTCGATACTTCTCTACAAGTATTCGATTGTAATTCATGGGAAACTACACAAGCTGTTGATTATCTCTCTTGATGATTAACGAAGCAACCTTTGCCTGGGGTTTTACTGCATTCATGTCAAATTAAATTTTTGACATCACAACATTCCAAAGTTTTTGTTTCTCATCTTATTATGTTGACACAATGCACACACGAAATCCTTGAGGTTCTGAGTAAAACCAACTCAGACTGATGATTTCGCAAATCTGGCATATGACTTCACTTTATATCCCAAAAGTGAAAGAGCCTTGTCTCCATGCGAAGGGTTTTAACGGTTCAGATTCTATAACGGGAAACTTGACAGGCTGTGTACTCAAGATGGCTGGTATTCTATCCGGTTTTCAAGGAGATGTGACAGTTACTTTTTGAAGCATGGTTATCTTTCGCAGTCATGATCTGATTTTCAAGGTGCCACATCGGATAACATTAAATGCATCCCGCTTTAATTTCAAATCAATTTGAGTAACCTATAAAAGGGGGATCAAGAACACTATGTACGGTTACACAAACAGAACTTTCACAAACCTCCAAAGCTTCAATCTTGATCAAACTTCATCTTTTTCAAACCCTAAAAATGGCAACCACTCAATCCAACACTGATGAAGTTCTTTCTCAATCCCTGATGAAAATCCAAAGCACAAACTATCAAGTTGATCCAAATGTATCTTCTTATCCTGAAGGTTTGAAGATGCTTATTGTTGCCCTGAAACGATCACCTCTGTCAACTGCCATGTTTAGTTCCTTCTCTGTTCCAATGACATGGTTATCCTTGGCAGCTTCAACGACATCATACAATCATACAGCGGATGTGATTGATGGGTTTTAGCCATAAGAACTTTCCTATGTGCGCATGCAAAACCCTAATGCTCAGATCTAGGCTTTCTAATTAAACATGCTTTGAATCCAAAACTTCTAATGGCTAATTAGGTTAAATAACAACATTGAAACAGATCTAGAATCATACCTTTGAGTTCCTTGTTGATCTTGTGGTCTTGGAGCTTCTAGAGTCACAAGTGTCACTCCTCTGATGGCTTACAGACACCAATAGCAAGAAAGATGATTTAGGAGAGAGGAGAGAGAAGGAAATCGGCCAGGGTTCTCTTACTTTAGGAGAGGTGCCGATTTCCCTTGCCCATGGGATCTATTTATATTTGTAGACTCCTTAAGGGTTACAACCTAAACCCTAATTGGATAATCTTCTCTTAAGGCTATCCAAATCCTTTCCTTAGATAAGCCATGGACGAATTTAGCTATCCTTTAGCTTCTAGAATTCGTCCCTAGTATATCTATAAGGATTTTCAGTCTAAAGCTTAACTATCAAACAATTGACAGTTTATACCCCTTTATTTAATTAACCTCTTTAAGTCATCAAATTAATTCTAATTAATTCTATGACTTATATTAATCAAATAACAATATATTATTCATTATATTATTCCCATAATATATTAATAATATTTACTCTCTCTTATTAAATCATCCTATCAAGTTGCTATGGTGAAGGCAACCCAAAAGGACCATGCACAACCGGATCAAATACTTGTCTAATATAGTTGCAGCCTTAGACACTATTCCAACAGTGATAACATTCAACTTAATCAACAACAAACGGGTCAAACTGTCCAAGAAGATGTTTGTTGAATTCTTGCAGATTCCAAACAACCCTCCATTTGTCAAACCTGTAAACTCTCAAATCATTCACATGTTCAACGAGATGGGTCATCAACCAGAACTTGAGAAGATCAGTGACTTTCGAAAGCCTGGGTTGCCGTGCATCTGGAATTTCTTATTTGGAATTTTTCTTAGATGCTTAACAGGAAGATCAGTTGGACTGGATAGAGGACGAATGGAAGTATATGCCATGGTTATGGGCATATACTATGATATAAACGTTGATTATGCAACCCAATTATGGAAGGAATTTGTTAAAAGTTTTGAAAACACAAATTCAGAAAAGGGGATCTCGTGTGCAAGATATTGGAGCTTGATACTGGAGAATGTCTATGAAAAAGAAGCAATTCCAGTAATGGAGGATGTTGAAGTTGCAGAATTTTCTTTGTATCAGTTTCCAAAGGCAGTAGAAGATGATAAAGCAATCTTTACTCATGTGGCTCGCATTCCAGATGCGATGCTTCGCAAGGTATCTCAAACTCACAAAGTCTTGGTGAGATATTTGCGAACAATTGATCAATCAGAGCAGACTGGAGTATTATTGGATGTTGATGCTCCGTCAAAGAAAAAGAAGCTCATAAAGAAGAATGCGAAGGGTTCATCTTCACAACAAGTTCAAGATGAAGATATTCAGATTGAAGAAACTTCATCGAAATCAAAGAAAGAAATAATACCTTCTAAGTCTGGGGTATTGAAGAAAATTCGCAAGGCTGAGGTGAGTAGTAAAGGCGTTACTATTCGCAGTATTCCAGCTCCGGTTTCTCCAGGGAAGAAAAGACAAAGAGCTGAAGATGTTGCCAAGAACATGCAACGTACTCTCGTCAAAAGAAGGAAGATGGTGATTCGCAATGAATCATCTGATGAAGAAATAGTACCAGAAACTCCACCAGTAACATCTACAGTAAATGTTTCATTACCTATCATCCATACTTCGCAAATCTCTACCACCTTACCAATCACCAAACCACTCGAAATAGTCACTACCAAATCAGTTTCTGAGGAGGTACCTATTTCTGATACGGTTGTCAACGTATCTGATACGGGGGCACCTATCATGAGTGTTGCAACTACAATCCCAATCTCCTTACCTATTTCATTACCAATTGTTTCAATTCCAGTTACAACTTTATCCACCACTTCATCAATTTTTGATCATGCTCTTCAAAACCCATTTACAACCCTTTTTCCATCTCAATCACCCGAAAATCCTCAACCTTCGCAACCTTTATCTGATAATGAAGCTGAAGGAGGTGCCTTTGGAGGGATAATTGAAGATATTCATTTTGATTCAGAGGAGGAGGATATTCCTGATCATATGCTTATGACTGGAAAACAATTTAAAATTCTGAATCAGAAGTTGAATGCTATTATTCAGTCGCAAGCTGATTCCGATAGGATGTCTTCTATTTCAGCTATGGAGGTTGATGCAATGATCAAAGGTGCTGAGAAGCGTATTATGGAGAAGGTTGATCAATCCGACAAGAATAATGAGCTTCGCATTCAAGCACAAGGGAGCAATTTTTCTTCAGTGGTCAAGGATTTGAAAGCTGCTGCAAAAGAACGTCATGTTCTTTTTGTACAAGATGTGAAGAAAGTTCGGGAAGATGTCAACTATAAGCTTCAAGAGTTGAAATCTGAACTTGCGAAGGAGCTTCAGGATATTCATACTCAACATGCTGAAGTTCAAAAGCAGATTGCGGAGGTTTCTTCAAGAGTACAAAAGTTTGTTGATGTTCCTAATTCTGAAGCCCATAATGAAGAAACAAATGAGAAGCTTGATCAGCTAACCAAGTTGGTGTCTGAACTTAAAATGGTGGTTTCGCAATCTTCAACTACCCAAATTCTCACTCCTGAGTTCTTGTCTCTAAAGATTAATACTTTAGAACAAGCAATTCAGAAAGCTCTTGCTCCACTCGCCAATTTTACTTCTTTACTACCAAGGAGTGCCCCACCTGCTTTCACAGGGGTGCAAGGGGGAGAGAAGAGTTTAAGTAAAGAAGAGGATGTGAAGACAGTTGGGAAAGTTATATCTACTCAACTTATAACTACTCT